>NC_143542.1:3397296-3556463 GCF_031878675.1 Megascapheus bottae | reverse complement strand
CCTTCCAAGCTGAGTCAGTGGGAAGGACAAAGCAGTCTGGTCCACAGGCTTGAGCCTAGACTGCAGCGCTGACAGGAAGCTGAGCTTGGGGAGGGGCAGGCTCACCTGCAAGAGGGGTGTGTGCACATGCGACACCACGTGGGGCAGCCGCCGCCACTCTCGGATGGCCAGGCTGCTGGCCATTTCCACCAGGCGCTCGATAAAGCTGAGCTGCTGCTCCTCGGGGTGGCAGATGGCCAGGTAGCCGCGGTACATGTTGACCTTCCATGCCATCTCCTTGGGACAACTTACTTCCACCTGTTTGTTGGTCAAAGATCAGAGGAAGGGGGACAGTGTTCTCAGCAAAATGGCAGAAGGAAAAGGTGCGAAGCAACAAACCAAGCTGGCTTTAAGTAGAAACATCTAAGAAATAAAGAGAACAACAACAACAAAAAACCCTCCTCCCTCCTAAGAGCTGCTTTTCCACTGCCAAAGTACTCAGCGTGGGCTCAGCAAAGAAATCCGTGGGGTGCCACATGCACAGCCAGCGCCGGGCCCTGGGCACCTCACCTGCACCAGTGCCTCCTTCATGGCAGTCCAGTTAGACACTCGCCACGCACACTCCAGGACGAGGTAGGGGTTGATGTGGCCTTTGGACTGGCCGTACTCGGTCAAGGCTTCCCACTGGTTCAACTCCTTGGAGCACCTGGGACATCAGGGGCGACAGCCAGAGCTCAGCCACAGCACGCGGGCGGTACGGAACCACAGCAGCCTGGCCAAGGCCAGGCAAACTAGAACGCAGCACCGGGGTGTGAGGCGGGGACGGATGATGGTTCCTCATCTGCACCCTTCACTACTCAAGCCCTTAAGTGCATTTCTTAATCTTCATGGTCATCAAGAAGCAACGGTGCCTCTGTGAGGAAGTCTCCAGAGACTGCCCCTTCATTTCTTACTCTAGCCCTTGGACAGGTCACTGTGCTCCGCTTACCGAATCCAGTGGTCTTCCCAGAGCTGGTATTCAGGGAAAATGGCAGGAGATGCATTACTCCGCTCGTGTTCCTTTTTGGCTTTATCCATGGCTTTTTCATAGGATTCCTGAGCCTGGAACATCAACAATGCCGTCAAGTCACCACTTAACAATGCATAACTGGTTACCACCACTGCACCACTATTTGGGTAGCAGGCCTCGGGCTCTTCTCCAAGGCCACCTGATGCCCCTGACTCACCGTGCAGGGAGAAGGAGAGAGGAGGGAGCAAGGTGGGGTGACCCCACACAGAACAGGAAAGGCTCTCCATACTTGGGATTTATTTCTCAGTCTCTAAATGATAAAGAGCTACAAAAATGTTTGTGTTTCCGTGCCCTTGTGTCTACATAGTACAACCCACCCCACAACACAGAAGACACTCCTGGCTTTGAAATTTAAATGCCAAAAGCACTCTACCTACCATTTCCAACAGGACCAATGACAAGAGCTTTTAAAGCATCCTTACTGACACCTAATGGGGAGAGATTTATGGCTGTACTGTAAACATGTTTGTGCCACTATGCAGACTTCTCTCAGGACCTTGTGTAGGATTCAACCACTTCACACAAAACAGTCTGGACTGCAGGGAGTACCTTGGTGATAAGAATATCTGCCTCACATGCATGGAACAAAAACGAAACAAAACCAACCAACCAAGAAAACTCCCAAAGGCTCATCTTGTTATTTTCTCCCTCAAATGTGACCCGACTTCAAGGGGAGTGGCAGGACGAGGTTCAACGGAACTACCTGCTCAAAGAAGCCATGCTGCTCATAGGCGATTGCAGTTGCCGTCTCTGAATATTTGCACCGCTTCTGCCACAAACCAGCCCACATGTCCTCCTCTTGCAGCAGAGAGTAAAGCTCAGCAAGGGAATCCAGGATCTCCTGGAAACAGATCCATTTCGCATGCTGAGAACACACGTGTGCTTCATTCATTACAGCCATGTCACTGCGTGACAGTACACTCTAGCTTGGGAGGTGAGACAGGGGAAGAAGCATTGGTGGGGCGAGGTGGAGCCTCACCTGCTGTGGTGGCGTTATGCTCTCCTGCTCATAAAACTCTGTTGTTTGCTTTGGCTTAATCTGCAGACTCAGCCCTTTTTCGAAAGCCTGGTGCTCCAGCATCAATGTGGATCGGAACCAGAGGTTGTGCGTCTTCCCCAGATACTTCAGAACACAGGGTCGGATGGGGATGGGAGGGACACACTGGGACATGGCTTCCACGAAGCAGTTTAAGGCGCTCGGCTGACAGTCCCGCTGGACCTGGTGACTGCCACTGCACAGGAAGGGACTGATCTCCCCTGCCAGTGCCTGCAAGCACAGAGCATGCCTGTTAGGTATGCATTCCAAATTTCCAAATCTGAGTCAAGCATGCTGGTGCACTTCTGCAACTCCAGTGCTCAAGATGTCGAGGCAGGAGGATTGTGATTTAGAGGCCAGGCCGGCCTGGGTGACAGAGCAAGACCACCTCCTCTACCCCACCCCGAGAAAAACTCACACCCACAGCACATGCAAAAAAACTTGACAAGCCTTGCTTCCTCTCACAAGGCACCTGCTGATGTGTTGGTCATTCACCTGTGGATAACACTGGCTTCTGAAACGGAACCTGCTCGCTCCTGAACACTCAGTAAAGCTCAGGGCAGAATTCCAGAAACCAACAGAATATTCCAGAAACCAACTCACATGCTGCTGTCTGTCCGAGAGGATCTTCCAGAGTCTGGGGAAAAGCTGGACCCAGGTCTTCTCTGCCAGCGTCGTGGAAATGTGGCACAGCTGAACGAAGGCACTGAGTAGTGCTCCCGTCTGTGACAGAAAAAGATGTGCTTAGATGCACCTCCCAATCCACTCAGAAAACCACTCGAGAGCCTTCATCTCCACAGTGACCATCACCCATACAGGCCTTTGGGTTTGGAGGCCCCAATGCACAGACCTTCTTTCTGGTAGTGACATGGCCAGGGAAGGGACAGGAAGCTATGTATGAGGACTTGCCATACATATTTTATGTAAGGGGCTCTGCTTCCAGCCCCACCCAACAGAAGAGCAAATGTTTTATGGTTACAAATACAAGTTCAAAGACTTTACTGTTCAAATGATTGACAAGTATTCTCATGTTCTTTTTTTCTTTCTTTCTCTATTTGGTGGCTGTTGGGCAGCTATCCCCGGGCTCCTTTTGCTCAAGGCTAGAGCTCTACCACTTGAGCCACAATAGCACTTCCAACTTTTTCTGTGGTTCACTGAAGAGTCTCAAGGATTTTCCTGCCCAGGCTGTCTTTGAACTGAGATCCTCAGATCTCAGCCTCCTGAGTAGCTAGGGTGACAGGTGTACACCAGGCTTTTTCATGGTTTTTTTAGACCTAAGTCCTGATGTAAATGATTCACAGAATGATTCCTGATTCGGTGTGATACTCTCCTAAAGTGACACAGTACAGGGATCCTTAACTGACCCTTCTCAATACCGCTTACACCCCATCAAGGCCCAGCTGCTCACACCTGTAATCCTCCCTTCTCGGTGAGCTAAGATCTGAGGATCACAGTAAGAAGGCGGAGAAGTCCGTGAGACGCTTATCTCCAATTGGTCAGTGACAAGCTGGAAGTGGAGCTGTCGCTCAAGCGGTAGTATTAGCCTCAGCACCATCATACCCACCCCTACCCCCCTCCAGTAAAAAAATTTACACTCATGCAGCCAAGTAGTACACAGCTGTAATCTCAACGTGTAGAAGCCAAGGCAGGAGGGCTCTGAGTTTGAACCAGCCTGGGCCAGTGACCCTGTCTCAAAGCAAAGCCACCCACACATTGATCCCTCCCAAAACTAAATGGAAGGTTTGTGGAGCCAGAGTTTCTATTTGACTAAATCTCAACAAGCTAGATGCATTTGGAATAAAACGATTTACCACGTCCACTTGTTCTCTTTCGTGCTCATTTACCTCTTTTTCTTAATAGCTTGCACCGAGATAGGACAAAATTGAATGGAACTACAGAGAGGAAAATCTCTACTACAATGGAGAAACAAGTTCAGGACTGAGAACACAGCAGAGAAACATCTCCCTTCCCACCCAGACGCAGACCTTCACTTCCCGGAGAGTATCGAGGAACTTGTCATGTCGATTGGTGAGCATGTGCAGCTGGTTCCCAATGTCCTTTTCAGAAAGTTCTTTGGTTTTGGGTGTGCTAGTCTGGTCTCCAGGTGCGAGTTCAATATCTATCTCTACATCCTGAAGAACAGAGAAATCAAGCAGAACCACAAGGTCAAATCAAAGAGAACTCGTACAGACAACCTACCACATCAGTGGTGAGTCAAATTCTCATTTTTATTAGTTTCCTGGGAGGTTCAACGTACAGGAGGAGCATCTCTCATCTGGGATACAAATACAAATCTTCAAAATTCAAAACTTTTTGAGTGCCAATACAAGACTCATAAAGCTTGCAGTTTTGAAGGACTTCAGATATTAGAACTTTGGATTGTGTGTATAAGTGTGGTAAAGTCTATGCAAATATTTGAACATCCAAAACCCTTCAAAATCTGAAATACTTAGATCACAAGCATTTTTGTTAAAAGATACTCAATTTGTATTAACTAATCTTGAATCCTAATGAAGAGCAAAATGAAATGATACAAATAATTAGTAAAAGAAGTATTAGGAATTAGTCTATCAACTTTGTGTCTACCAGAAGCTCTCAAAAGTCAGTAAACCACATACATAGGAAAAAAAAAACAAAAACCTGGAAGTGGTGCTGTGGCTCAAGTGGTAGAGCTCTAGCCTTCAAGCCCCACAACTGGCAAAAAAAAAAAAAAGTGACCTAAATTGGACTATTTTTGTAAGTTGACTGAGCAAATATCAGAAATGTGTCCTCAAAAAGGAAAAGACTTGAAAGACGATGACTATTTCATATAGAAGACTACAAGAAGATTAAGCCATTAAAATAATCTACTGATATAAACCAAATGATCCTACGTTTGTAAAGAAATTTTTATATCTTTTTTTTTTTTTTGGTGCTGGTCTCAGTGCTTGAACTTAGGGCCTGGCCACTATCCCCGAGTTCTTAAGCGTAAGACTTGTGCTCTATCACTTGAGCCTCACTTGCGCTTCCTGCTTTGTGCTGGTTAACTGGAGATGAGAGTCTATGGAGTTTCCTGCCTGGGCTGGTTTGGAACTGCCACCTTCAGATCTTAGCTCCCCGAGTAGCTACAATTATAGGCATGAGCCACCTACACCTGGCTTTTGGGGGCTCTCATTCCCCCATTAGATGACTATCCATTAAAATCCACCACTTAGGCTGAGGCTGTGGCCTAGTGGTAGAGTGCTTGCCTAGCATGCACAAAGACCCAGGTTCAATTCCTCAGTACTACATACATAGAAAAGCTGGGAGAGGTGCTGTGGCTCAAGTTGCAGGGCCCTCGCCTTAAGGAAAAAGCCCAAGGACAGTGCTCAGGCTGAGTTCAAGCCCCAGGACTGGCAAATACAAACAAAAGCACTCTATGTGATCTGCACCAATGGTGCCTAAAAACTGCCTACAAGACTTTCATATGCTTCCCACCAGAGCACTGAAGACCAAACCACGAAGGCTTTGCCAGTCCTGGTTGGCAGATCCTAGCAGAGAGACAAACGGAAGGCTTAGCAGCTGCTGAAGAACTAATTAGTGCCAGGCCTCCCGTACGGTGTGAGCCCCCAGAGTGGGCCTTTATTGCACAAAATGGGTTTCCTCCACCAGGAGCCGAAAGTCTCCACACAGTAAAATATTTTGTTCTGAGCAGTTCCAGCTCATAAAAAGTCATGTCTCCACAAACACAATGGCAATACATTACATTTTGCTTCCGCATTTAAAATTAGGAAAATGTAATCAGTGGGACGTGAGGTACATGTCTGAAATCCCAGCACTGAGGCAGAAGAATCCCGAGTTTCAGGTCAGCCTGCGCTGACTGTAAGACTGTCTCAATATATAAGAAAAAAAATACCTAACAAAACTCAGGCTACATTCTGAGATTCACAGTAGACACAGATTTTTTTCGATCTGTTATTCTGGCCAACATAAAACCCTCCCATTGGAAAAGGAATTTGTATCAGGGTCCCAGAGCCTCACCTCCTCTTTAGACTCACTGTTCTCTCTCTCCCGTGGCTCCTGCTTCACATGTGTGACCATGGCAAAGGCAGCTCGGTCATGGCTGTCGGCTAGGTTGATGACATTGGTTATGGACGGGAGCATAGCCCCTTGGCAGCTGGTACCAATTGGTGTACTCTTCTCACACACAGCCAAGAGCAGCTAGAGGGGTTTGTGGAGAAAAAGAACCACCTGAAGGCACACGTACGGTACGTGTATGTACATACACGCATGTTCAACTCAAAGGGCAGGCACATGGTGGTATCTGCATGCATGTTTAACCTGGCAGGTGCACACATGTAGGGGACCTGAGTCCACAGTCAGACCCACACTCCTGAGGCTCGCTGTGCTTCCAATTTCCCTTCCGGCCCACCTGACACCTGGCTCAAGCCGGTCACTTGAGGCACTTCCTTCCCCCCCCTCCACCACCAGACCTTTCCTTTCTCAGGCCTTCAGAAGCCGCCTGTCTTGATCTCCAGCACTTGCTAGGGAAGCCACCACTCTCATCAACTGTTTTGTCTCTCATGGCTCACAGCACATGTGAATCCTGCCCAGAGGCGTCACAGCCTTGGGAGGCAGTGGAAGTGGCTCAGGATGGCACACAGGCTTTAGCGGTGGCACTCTCCTCACTGCTCTTAGCTTCTAGGTTCTCTTTTGACAGCGGCCCAGGTATACCACAGAGCCTTCGCTCAAGCCACACTTGCAATCTGTAAATGAGCCAAGCACCTCCTGGGTGCTGTGAGGCCCTGCACGTTCATTTGTCAACTTCTGCTGTCCCGGCCCTCAGAGTTGAAGCAGCAGAGGACAAGCCCAGACGGGTCACTGTGAAAATGCGACCAAAGCCCAGGCTGACTAACAAAATACAGAGGATGCCCACTATGGTTCAGTGAGAAAGTGGTATGTTTACAAACCTAGATGGTCAAGGGTATAAAATCTCAGCTAGACAGGAGGAATATTGAGATCTCCTACATAAAATGTCACATGTTTTATGATACATGAGTGCTAAGATGGCCAATTCTAAATGCTTCATACCACACACAAAATATTATGGGTCTGAAGCTACAGATAATTAAATGGGGCTAGTTAACCTAGCAATGAACTCAAAGCATAGTATTCTTCAAATTGTCTTAAAACATTTTTAAAGGACACGCAAAACAACAGCAGGCTGGCTTGCCTGGAGACAGATGGAGAGGGTGAGAGAGGGACAAGCCCAGTCACCTGGACTAGGACACCTAGCTTTAAGGCTGACGTTTACGCTAAGTGCTGGGGTACGGAGCACCTTGTGTTTAAGACCCACAGTGGCAGAGAGGAACCGAAGGGAAACAGAAGAGGAGGTAGGCGAACTGTTCCTGTCATCTTCCTGAGGAAGGTGGGTACAGTGTCTATGACCCGGAAACGCTGGTGGGATGGGGGCAGGGAGAGCAGAGGAAGGACTGAGGATCCTGGCTCAGGCCACTTCTCTAACAAACTCTTGCATGCCCAGCAGGACCAGGTCTTAGTCCAGACCTTAGTCATCAAACCTGGCCTGGTGTTAGGGTCAGGGGTCAGCAGCTTAGAGGCCTCTGAAGTGAACAGTGACGTAAAGCAGGGACTAGGCCCACTGTGCAGCCATCAGCAACCACCTCAAATCCTTCCTGCACAAAGGGGACATGCACCCTTCCTGAAGACCAGGACACGGCCCCCTTTCTACATCCAACAGTTTATAACGCTTTGCCATGGTTGGTGAGCAGACGACTGCTTACTAAGTGCTGCTAGCCTGTGGCATGAAATGGCAAGCTCAGGTCTGAAGCTGATGAGTAAACTGATGAGTAAGCCAAGCCCAAGAATTAAGGATAAGCGATAAATAACCAGGGACCAAGACATCTTCATGTGCTCCTGTCAGAACCAGAAAGGCCTGGCATCGCCTCTACTGAAGTGCTAACCCCGCTCCTGGCTGGACTTCAGTATCCTAACAGCTTGATAAAGGTTTTTAATCAATCCCAAACACTTTAGGTGAAGACTGGAAGCCCTATCTTTACTTCTTCCTGCAAGTTTAGTCTAGTGTGTGGCAAATACCGTCTGCACCCCTGAGAAAGCCCACAGCTGTCCCCCAGACAGATAGCAAGCTGTCTATCCTACCTCAATGCACTGCTTGATCCAGAAGTGGTTCCCCATGGCTTCCCAATTCTGGGAGCAAGTCACATACAGCAGGCGCTCGTAGACCCGGTGTTTCATGGAGTTGTCAAAGACCTCGAAAAACTTTGCCCTGATGAGTGGTTGGGCACAACGCAGCCCCGAGAGGAAAGCAGGCTCGAGCTTCGCCGTCAGCTCGCTGCCAGACAGGGCTTCATCCCTACAATCAGAGCAGTCACTCGTGAGGCTCAGGTCCTGAGCAGATAAGCCGGGAGCTGGGGTGAGGGGAATGGACACGCAGATGACTGCTGTCCAACCACAACAGTACTTTCAACCATGACAGGCTTAAGCCACACTTCAGTGACAATGCCAAAACACGTTATACGAATTACTATTGAAATGAATATTGTTAAATTTAGGCGTAAGACTGAAGCTATGTTGCACTGTCTGAGTACATATGGACCAATATGTGTTAACAGCTGATTAACTGCTATAATTACCTGTAGACATAATTAACAAGGTCTAAAAACTGGGCATTTAATTCAAGGTCTTCTGGGAAGCGTTTTTCTATGTAGGTCATCATTTTCACCAGCAAAATGGACTTTTCTCGGAGTGTAGGTGTCTGCAATTGTTTAAAAGAAAAGTTCAATTACTTTCATTTGAAAAAAGACATTTCAAGCCGGGCACTGGTGGCTTGCACCTGTAATCCTACTCAGGAGGCTGATGCGAGGCTGAGGTCATGGTTCAAAGCCACCCCGGACTAAAAAGTCCCCCTGAGATTCCAACTAACTGCTCAAAAACTGGTGCTGTGGCTCAAGTGGTGGAGTGTTAGCTTTGAACACAGAAACTCAAGGACAGTGTCCAGGCCCTGAGTTAAAATCCTGTAATCGACAAGAAAACATAAAGGGGGAGTGGAGGGCCTGGGGGTCGGGAATTTGCACAAAGACTGGGGTTTGATTCCTCAGTATCACACACAGAGAACAAAGCCTGAAGTGGTGCTGTGGTTCAAGTGGTAGAGCTCTACCCTTGAGAAAGCCCAAGGACAGTACCCAGGCCCTGAGTTCAAGCCAAGACTGGCACCAAAAAACAAAAACAAAGAAAAAGTCTTTTTCAGCAATCTTGCTACTCTATAAGCTCCTACAAATTTTTATCAACTAAAACAAAAAAGGTAATTAATAAGTATCCTGTGGTTTGCCACCACCATCAAAGGGCAACAAGATTCATTCAGCATTTAAACACAAGCATGTGATGGGTTCAGCTCAAGAATTCTGTTTACTATCTGTTCAATGCATGGAGTAGACTCAATCCTAAGGAAGCACAGCACTATGGAGGTAAATCTATGGGAAAATAGTATTTTCCTTGAAGAGGTTTTGGAAGGAGAGGTGAGAAGGCAGTTCACCTGGTTGGCTGCCATTGGAGAATTGTTCTTAACCCACTCCTCCACAATTTTCACCACGGCCCGGAGGATTTTGGCATCTGGGGACTTCTCAATGAGAGATGTCAGAATGGCCTGGATGAAGTTCTTGCGCATCTCCATGCTCATCACAGCCAGCCTCGTCTTCACCAGCTCCAGGCTCAGCATTACCAGCTCACTTGTTCCTGCTTGTGTAGCAAAGACAACACGCCCACCAAACCTCTATAGACGCGGCCTGAAGACCATCCCCCTGCACTACTTGGCATTGTTTCCCCCCTCAGTCTCTTCTCTAGCAACTGCAGCTCGGGGCTTTAAAGCAACCTGGCTGTATTTTAGTGCTGTGCCTCACGAGGGTGGCCTTCCATGAGCCCTGCCCACCAGCAAGGAAGCTAACATGGAGGCCACCCGACTCCAACAGACCCTCTCCAAGGCCACCGTCATGGCACCTGGGTCCTAAGGTATGCTGTCTGTCAGCCCTGCTAATGACAGCACCCTGCCGGCTCCCACCCCAACCACCCAGAGCCACAGCTGGCTGGAAGCTGGGACTCGCTTCTTCATAAACACCAAGTAGGACTAAGTAGCCTGTCATAGAACAGTCTAACTCAGGGGCAGTGGCCAAGGCTTCAGGAAAGAATCCAATAACTAAGTTTTTGTTCTTCATTTTTATATTCATCTAGTTTTTTGCTAGTCCTGGGCTTGAGCTCAGGGCCTGAGCACTGTCCTTGGATTTTTCTCAAGGCTAGAGCTCTACCACTTGAGCCTCAGCACCATTTCTGGCTTTTTCTAAGTATGTGGTACCAAGGAATCGAACCTGGGTCTTTGTGCATGCTAGGCAAGCACTCTACCACTAGGCCAAACTCCTGGCCCCTCATCAAGTTTTAAAAGTAGTTTTACTTAAGAGTTGAAACGCCTGTTTAAGAACAGATGCAACAAACTTCATGTAAAGCACAGACTTGTGAGTAAGCCATGTTTACATCAGTGTTTAATGGCTCAGATGGCACCATGCCCGAGCTCGAGAGGGGGAGGAGCCTGGCTCAGGTGGTCACCTGCGGCTGCCTCGGTGCTTCCGGATGTGGCCTGCGGGTTTAAGTGCTCCCGGACCATCTTCTGCAGGGAGCGCATGAAGACGGAGATGAGCCTGTCGATGTAGCTCGGGTTGTTGCTGCAGGCCGACTTGAGGATCATCAGGGTCCCTGCAGCACAGAAATGAAAGTTGTTCTATGAAAAAACTGAGTAACAGAAACACACTTTTCTAACATTCTGACAAAAGTGCAGACTAGTCCCGGTGCCAGCCCGGGAGGCTTCATGCCACACAAGCTGCATTTTTTTAGATTTTTGTTTGGTGTCCACTACTTGAGCCATGCCTCCAGTTCTACACCCTGCCTTCTGAAGCACTGCATTTCCATTTATAATCTCAACTATGTCAACAGGGTATTCAGCACAAACTGTGTGCTTCCTTCAGTCCTGGAGATTTTTAGATTTTCACCAGCCACTCTAGTAAAAGTTTTTTATTCCATTATAAAATAGAAGAAAGACCTTTCTTTTTGGCTTAGCCTATCTGATCACAATAAATAACTGTACTTTATCCTGAAAAGGCCACTATCAGTTAAAACCAGCAAAGTCAACAATGGAACAGTAACATTAAGTATACATAATTGCCATCTCTACTATCACCTTATCCTGAGATCAAAGTTAAATCTTGAGTTTGTGGCCATGGATCACACACAGATCAATCTTAGGGTACTTCCACTGACAGGGGCCAGCACCCCAGCCTTGGACAATGCCTTGTGAAAAGGTCAGTTCTTTATAAGCAAGCAAGATGTGGCCTGACTCGAAACACATGTAACGTGCAGCACTGGTGATGTCAATGACGAGGATGGGAGCAGCAGCCTGCTCTTCCTCCTGCAGTGCTACCCTCTACTAGGCAAAAGCTAGTGGCAGAGCCCTGGGGCCAGCGTGGCCAGCATCCCAGGCCCTCCTCAATCTGCCTTGCCTGCTGTGAGCCCCCCAGGGGGGACAGAACCAATTATCCTCAGAGTCATCAGGAGTGAGGGAGGCCCATCTATCCATGATGGAAGTGGCATCTTAAAAGTCAGCAAAGCTCTCCTCATTCTCCAAGTCAGCCCAGCTCCATCACAAAACAAGTTTGCACAACAAAGAGATCCTAGTGATACCAAATTTTCCTGCCTCCTAATTTCAGAGAGCAAATGCTAACATTTAGAAAGCAAGGAATTTATATTAAAATAACGTATTTATAGATACATGCATATGCCTAACAAGGGCTATATGTATCTGTGTACAGAAAAATGACCCATACCAAAGTGATAACATTGAGGCTTATGTGTTTTGTCCTCAACAACTGTGCAATAAAAGGAGAAAAAAAAAACCTTTGATGCACTACCCAAAGTCTGATCCTAATCAGAAATCTGACAAAAGGCAGAGTGTTTACACATCTGACTTTCATGTGTCCAGGAGCCAAGTTTTTCCAGCTACCATGATCACGCGTCACCCAGAGCCTCGCTGACCCATTAGGGACAGGTCTTGTGAACGGCTACCGGCAGTATGTCTGCTCTCGAGCAGCTCTGGCAAGATCAGTGTGTCACAGGCAATTCTTCTCACTACTACACCTGCACCAGAGGCTGAGGCAGAAGCAGAGAAAGAGCAGCAGTGGTGAGCAGGTGGGGTCAGTCACCTCAGAGAAGCCACGAGAGTGGCTCTGTGGACAATCAGGTGAAACACGGACTCCTGAAGAATGCATCCACAGACCTCCCCCTGCCCTCAATGGAGTTGGCCCTTCTCAGGAGAGCATGTGCAGTAAGCCACTACTCAGAAACACACCGAAGAGCTGGGAGGGATTGGCACTGGTTGCCTTCTCGTAGTTGGTGAGTCCTTCATAGATGACCTTCCCCACGGCAGCGTAGAGGCACTCGAGCTCTTCATACTTAGAGGCCACACTGGAAGTACCTGGAACGGAAGTCGGAACTGAGTGCTGTTGACATCTTACAGCTCTAGCACGGCAGCGCCTCCCAAGGGACCGTGTGGCCTCCCCTCAAGACAGCTTTTGTCTCACCATGGATGTGCTCTAATACAACCTGCTAATTGCCCAACATTGGTCCCAGTATCTGAAACCAACTATCCTTTAATACCTGGAAAAATGCTAATGTCACTGTGGCATTTCTGTTTTTTTTTTTGAAAGAACAGCCAAAGATAAAAGACAGTGGGGGAAAGGAAGTTCACTGCGGCCCTAGGGATATGCTGGCTCAGTGGCAGAGCGCCACACTGCCCACTGCTCCTGGGTAAAGCCACCTACTTGGTTCTGTGGGGAAAATGCTCATCAGGCGAGAGAGAAGGCTGTGGACAGCTCTGAGCACTTTGGTGTTCCCGCATGTCATACAGGCAGCGATGCCACGCTGCAGGGGCTTGAAACTGCTGAGGACGGCCTGGGACTGCAGAACGCTCAGCAAGAAACTCAGCACCTCCAATCCTGTACAGATGTTCCCATAGTTCACTTGATTCGGTTGCTCCTGGGATAAAGAGCACAGAGTGCTCAAAGATTAGATAAGTGCTCAAAGTACAGGGTCAGAGAAACACATACCCAACAAGTCTCAAAACTACATGCCACTGAGTGTTTGGAAAAGCTGCTTAAAAATGAGCACATATGCTAGGTACCTATGGCTCACACCTATAATCCTAGCTACTCAGGAAGGCTGAGATCTGAGGATGGTGGTTCAAAGCCAGCCCGGGCATGAAAGTTGTCTGTGACTCATATCTCCAATTAACCACCAAAAATCCAGAAGTGGTGCTGTGGCTCAAGTGGCAGAACGCTAGCCTCGAGCTAAAGAGCTCAGGAACAACACACAACCAGAGTTCAAGCCCCATGAGTGACCAAAAAAAGGGCATATAGGTCTAGGAGTGTGGCCTAGTGGTAAAGTGCTTGCTTAGCATGCACAAAGCCCTGGGTTCAAGTCCTTGGTACTACTTACACAGAAAAAGCCAGGAAGTGGTGCTATGGCTCAAGCTCAAATGGTAGAGAACTAGTCTTAAACACAGAGAGGCTCAGGGACAGAGCCCAGGCCTTGAGTTCAAGCCCCAGGACTACAAAAAAAAAAAAAAAAAAAAAAGAGGAGGAAAAGCATGTTAAGGCAGGTACCCTTGGCTCACGCCTATAATCCTAGCTACTCAGGAGGCTGAGATCTGAGGAACATGGCTCAGAGCAGCCCGAGCAAATAAACGCACAATTTTTATTTCCAAATAATCAGCAAAAAGCCAGAACTGGAGGTATGGCTCAAGTCGTACAGCCCCAGTCATGAATGAAAAAGCCAAGAGCTTGAAGCCTGAGTTTAAGCTCCAGTACCAGCAAATAAAAAATTAAAAAAGAAAGTAAAAACCTCAGGAAGCAAGGAATGAGAAATCTTTGTAGGAAGGACAGACACTGCCTCATGGAACTTGCACTTTCATGACATGGATGTGCGCACACACACACCTTGTTTACTATGGGTAGCAAGAAAAAAGGAGGAAAGCCCACTGTATACTCCCTTGCCAAGCCAGCCCAACAAGCAGCAGAGATTGCCCACTGAGGCTGAGCTTTTAACAATGAATACATTTGAGAGACTGCCCCGAATGCTGGTTACTTGACAAGCCAATAAGGCTCTGCATGCAGTACTTGAGAACTAACGAAGTATCTCTCATTTACATGACTTTTAATAATTCAAGCTTATTTTAAAAGTCAGTTTAAGAACTGTGTCTACAAATGCATGCTTTCACAGGCCAAAGTATACATGGGCTGGGTAGAAACCCAACTTCCACCTGTCAGCTGAACAGCCAGGGCGCAGACAGCAATCTACAGACCCCTGCTGGAGCCCACCAGGCCTCTGTCCTAACACCAGCCACGTCGCTTACCACAGTCATCAGCAGCTTGTCAAACCACTGCAGTTTCAGCTCTGACTTGGACCACATATCCGGTCGCAAGGCGGTCTTCAGGAGTGTGACACAGCGGCGAGAGAGCACCTCTCCAGGAGAGCCTGCTGTGTTCGTGTTGTCGTTGACCTGCAAATGCAGCCGAGTAAAACAGGTTCTCACTGAGTGCCCATGCGCATACCCAGCTCCCCCCCCCCCCCCCCCCCCCCCCCCGCTCACGGCTGCCTTCCCTGAGGTCTGTCCTTGTGCAGCTGCGGGGCGCTAAGCACTGGGTCTGTGCCCTACCCCTCACGCTGGAAGGACGCTTGACTGACTCACATGTTGAGCAGTTCAGCAGATTGTTTGCAGTTCTTAGAAATTTTGAACTGTATTATAAAATGTATTGTTTATTATATTTAATAACAAGACCTCAAAATTTAAAAAACAAGACAACTTACAAAAAATTCCATTTAATGCTTTTGGGGGGGGTAAGGTGTGGATTAGGGTTGAACCCACAGCTTTGCACACACTAGTCAACTACTTTCTAGCCCTTGCTTTTTTGGTCAGTTATGGGGCTTGAGCTCTGGAACTGGGTGCTAAGATTAAGCTGAAGAGCTCAGGGACATGCCCAGGCCCAGAGTTTAAGCCCCGTGACTAGCTCCCACCTACCCCCCCCAAAAAAAAAGAATCTCATGGACTTTCCTGCCTGGGTTGGTTTGTAGCCCTTGTTTGTAATGGGGATTCCCTATGTAGCCTAGGCTGGCCTGTAACTCCTGGGCAGTCCTTTGCCTGTAGCACCAATGCTGGGATTACAGTCATTCGCTACTAGGTATCATTTGTATGAAGTCTACACTACCGTGTACAGTTTTATATTTCTGGAATATGAAAATATACTGGGTAAGCATAACACGTGCTCACAACTTCACAACTCCTGAGGCCTAGATAGGATTATGAGCTTGAAGTGGAATCAGCAGCCACCCGGCACAGAACTATGCCGAGTACCACGGGTCGTTTCTGGAGCCCTACCTGACAAGCCACTCGGATGAGGAAGTTCACCACCGTGTCCGTGTGCTGTTTATCGATGGGCTTAGAAAGCAGAGAATCTGCCCCAGGCAGTGACTGGCTCCTCCCGAACACCTAGAAAAGGGTTGCTCTTTATAACACAAAGGGAGCTCTCAGCAGAAACTGTCAACACAGGGCGCATTGGTTCAGCAAGCAGACAGGTGCTGGCAGGTCATAGGATGGACACTATTCTGGGCATGAGAGATATGGAGAACAGATATCAGCGAGGGCCAGGTGACAGAGGGTCCCAAGTAACCAAGGCGAGGGAGACTGGCCAGACAGTGACAGAGGAGTTGCCAAGAAGAAGCCTGCCACCTGAAATGAGCAAATGGCTCGACGTGTTAGAACAAGAGACATAAACACGCAAATTTTCGCAAGGGGGGCAAGGACGAAGGTGGCCAGAGCACAGTGAGAAGGTGCCCGGCAACATGCGCTGCCAGCAGACCTGCTCACCTACAAGCTGTGGCCTTTCACTGAGGGCACAGCGAAGCCTGTCTAGCTTCATTTTAACCTTGAGTTTTAAATGACTGCAGGATTCACAAGATATTACAAATCAGGACAGAGACTGTAGCCTTTACTCTGCTTTTTGCATTCTGATGGCCTTGTGAACAATACATTGGGAACAAAAGTCTTGAGAATTCTCTTTGCTGATGAGACAAGTCAGTGGTTGGGGAGGGCCGGGGCAGAGGCTGGCTGCTCACAGCAGGAGAGGCAGGCCTTGCTGTCATGCTCACATGGGGAGAAGCAAAGGGACAAAGTACAAGGGGGGGTCCAGTTTCTGCCTGGAACCCTGGTTGGACGTGGAGCCGCTAAAGACTGGGCACTGCACAGTGGGGAAAACACAACCTTGGCAGTGATAGCCAGAGGCCAGTGGCCTACCCTGACAGCTGAGCACAGAGCCCAGGGCTGCTACCCCCACAGGGGCTGAGGACAGGAAGCCCAGGATGGTCTTGGAGGCTCCCCTACAGAAATACAGGACAGGCGCATTCTTTCTGAAACTTGATCAAATGTGTATATGTTCTCCATTTTCTTGCTTCCAGTTATTTTCCTCTTTTCTCTTTTGGTGGTGCCGAGGCTCACACCCAGGACATGCTCCACCACATGCCATGTCCCCAGCCCTCAGAATTTTTCTTCATGCCATTTAGCAAACCACCACGACCAACACAATTCTAATGGTATTAGGTGAAGATGAAGAAAAATGTGTCTAGAAACGTAGGGACAAGCCTGAGGAGAAATGCCCTGGGGCTGCCAGCTGCCTCGCCAGTGCGCAGGCCCACAAGGAAAGCACTTGCTCTTACTGCACTGATGGCACCGGTGGCCGTCCGGAAGCGCTTCACTTCCTGGGCAGAGTCCACGGACAGGCCTCTCTTAATGGAGGACGAGACAGAGTTGACGCCTTCTCCACTGGAATTTGGGTCCATATCTGAATCCGGCTTAAACACACACACACACCTGATTTACTGACCAATTTCCAGAAGTATGAGAAACATAAGTAGGGACAACAGCCAGGGCAGATACTCTACCTGCTGGTCCTTGATCCGCTGCAATTCCCACTTGATGACAACCTCTGACAAGTCGACAGCCAGCCTCCTCTGCTCAATGGTGACACTGGGCGTGAAACCCAGTCTCTGCATGGCGCTGACCATGTGCTGGACCAAGTGATGCCGCACTGGGTAGTACACCTGTGAGCACAGGCGTCCCATCAGGGAGGTCGGACGTTGGCCCCAGCCCACACGTGCATTCAGGCACACATGCATGTATGAGAGAGCGTGCGCGCGCACACACACACACACCCTTACACAGAACCGCACACTCATTCTTTTCCTCTCAGTATGTACTACCTCTCTTCCTGCTGAATCTCAACAGAATGCTCTACCTACATTCCTTTGCACCACATTTACAATGTTAAAAAATCTAGAGCCGCGGGCCGGGAGTTTGGCCGAGTGGTTAAAGTGCTTGCCTAGCATGCATGAAGACCCGGGTTCGATTCCTTGGTACCACATACATAGAAAAAAGCCAGAAGTGGTGCTGAGGCTCAAGTGGTAGAGCTCTAGCCTTGAGAAAGTCCAAGGACAGTGCTCAGGCCCTGAGCTCAAGCCCAGGACTGGCAAAAAAAAAAAAAAAAAAATCTAGAGCCAGGCACAGTGGCTCATACCTGTAATCCTAGCTACTCAGAAGGTTGAGATCTGAGGATTGGTTCAAAGCCAACCTGGGCACTAAAGACCACGAGACTCTTATCTCCAATTAACCAGTAGAAAACTGGAAGTGGTGCTGTGGTTCAAGGGGCCCAGAGCTCAAGTCCCACGACCAACAACAACAACAAAAAGAGCTTTGACTCAAATCTTTCCTCTTTATATTCTGCAAAAAAATCCTCCAAACTGAGTGATTTGCTTCCTGTCATGAGTATCTCACGAGACTTTTTTTTTAACCCAAATTTAAAGTCACTAATAACTACTTCTTCCCATGTAACTCCTTAGTGTGCACGCAGGGTTAAGTAATAAGTTACAATAACATGTATTCTTTACCTGACTTGTGTAATTGTAGCTCCCATGTAAATCACCTTTATAATAACAATGACTTTTTTTTTAAGTTACAATAATGGTCAAGAAAGCAAGCAAGTAGAAAGAGACACACAAGTGGCCTACATCACAGCCACTTCTGCATGCTTACAACCACACCCCAATCATTCAATGGCCACTTTGTTACCAAAAAAAGACAAAGACCAAGTCAATGCCTAAAAATGCTTTCCACACCCCGTTCTACACACCTTGAAATGCTGCACTATCAGATGCAAAATGTGCACCAGCTGTGGGACCGTGTGCCCCTCCTCTACGATGATCTTTCGGGTCCAGTGCGTCAGCATCTGGTGCCCATCCTCCATGCGGGCAGGCACGGCCGGAGTCAAGATGGCCATTGCTTGTCTGACGATTGCTCGGGCTTCCATTGCATGTGCCTTGAGGAGACTGTGGAACACCTGAAGAGGAGAAAAATGTGCACGGGGGTTAGAATGGTGGCTCAGAAGAACAAGACACTCAATCACACCAAGATGTGCTGCCGGTTTTGTTTTGTTTTTTGGCCAGTCCTGGGCTTGAGCTCAGGGCCTGAGCCCTGTCCTTGGACTTTCTCAAGGCTAGAGCTCTACCACTTGAGCCTCAGCACCACTTCCAGCTTTTTTCTATGCATGTGGTACCAAGGAATTAAACCTGGGTCTTCGTGCGTTCTAGGCAAGCACTCTACCACTAGGCCACACTCCCGGCCCAAGATGTACTGCATTTACAAAACAACTGAGGATATTTTTTAGGACTCTTAGTAGAAACAAATCACTTGCTCTTATTCTAGTATTTACTGAGCCAGGGCACCTAGCAATGCATGCCAGCCCTTTACAGGGATCTTCCGTTTAGCCTAAGCAGCAGAAAGCTAGCTGAGGCACATAAACTTCCCCACATTATAATGTAGAAAATGGAGGGAAAGGTGCCAAGCAGAGAAGCAGCAACTTCCAGCTCTTTCCAGTTCTTCACATGAGAGGTGAAAGCCTAAGGTAAGGTCAGAGGAACCACACTGAAGGTATGGGGACAGGAAGGGTGCTAGAATCAACAGGACTGCTAAGCAGAGAAGTGCCCATGGCACGGGAGGACTGGCTTCTGGCTGGGGAGTTGAGTATCATGGAAATTCACCAAGTCAGGGAACACTTGTCTCAGGACAAGAGCTCTGACTGCCCGATGCTCAACACATGCAGTTCTCATACTTTTGTCACTGCTGGCTTGTGTGTGGAACCAAGACGCAACCTAGGGTGCCTACTATCAGAACCCAGGCCACAGGAAGACATCCTGAAGCGAGTTGTGCGGCGAATGGGGGTAAAGACCATTTTTTGGCTGACAGGAGTGGCTGGGACTCTTGGGGACCTCACTTGAGCCTTCTTCAGGGTCAGCCTGGGCAGGAGTTTCAACGTCATGTCAAGGTAACTAAACTGCACTGAGTAGAGGAGCTTGAGGTGCAAAAGAGAGACATTCTGTTTCAAGAACAAGGCTGTTAAGGAACCAAAAGGCAGAGCAATAGCTAGAGACAAAGCAATATATGGAGGGATTACAGTATGCCTTCTCCTCCTTACTCTTCAATTATTCCTCCACGGTGGTACAAATCTACATTAACACACTTCCTTCGGAAGCAGGTGCAGTCTAGCAGCATCAAGCACAGTGACGTCTTCTACAAGCACCTCTCCTCCAGAACTGTGAGTTCACCTTCCCAGACTGACACTCTTCTGTGAAGTGCTCATGCCTCATTCTTCCCTCTCTCCAGAGCCAGGTCACCCTGCTCTACTGCTACAACTTTCACTATTCTAAATTCATCATAAATGCCATCGTGCAGAATTTGTTCTTATTGTTTTTAAAAGAAGGCGTGGTATTTGGAGTAGACAAAAGAAGAGGCTGAGGCTGTTCAAGGTACCAGGTGAGAATGGGCTAGAGTGCCGGAGGGAGGGAGGGAGGGAGGGAGGGAGGGAGGGAGGGAGGGAGGGAGCCGGGTAAAGCACCTGGAGGACAATTTTCTTATGTATCGCAAATTTGGCAATAATGTGGGCCAGAAGCAAGTGTCCGCTGTATTTGCACGCAGGATCCACGCAGGCCTTGGAGAGCAGGCAAGGCCACGCAAAGGTCATGAGGCGGCGCAGCTTGCTGTTGCGGTTCTTGTTGTTGTCGTGGATGTGGTGGGGAGCATGCTCCACCAGCAAGGTGGCGTACTGCAGAAGGTAGATGCGCAGGGAATCCAGCATGTCTGCTTGCTTCTCCGGGTCCAGGACCTAATGGCAAAGGCGAGAGGAAGGAACTCAGAGCTGGTTTTGAACTATGACTTAATAAAACTCAACTAACGAGCAAGAAGCCCAATTCAAATCAATTTCAGGCACCAAGAATGACATAACACTCTTTCATTAGTGTCGTGAATACAGGTCATAGTAGCAATTCCATCCTGCCCTACGATTCTCAGTGACTCTTGGTGGACTTCTTCAAAGTTGATGTCCACAAAGGAGCCCACATCTGAATTTTCAGTGAGAATTTTTCTGTCTCACTGGAATCGATGAAAGCAAGGCATCTTCAACAATTTAGTAGTTAACTGCAACAGAGTGCTCTGACATATTCATGAAAACGAAAAGCCTTGGAAAACTAAATGGAACCATCTATTTCTGAGACCCTCTCACACACATGCACACACGTTCAGTCATCTCCAAGTCCTTGCTCTGAGATGCTGCTGGGAATCCCACCTTGGTTATGAATACACTAGTGATGCTTTCTGGGTTGTCTCCCTCGGGATTGGGAGGTCCTAAGAGCTGCTCTCCTTCTCCCTTCTCAAAGCTGTATAGGAAAGCAGGATTCAAAATATGCTGCAGAACCTACAAAAAGGTTTTTTTAAAAAAAGCAAGGATTAGTATAGGACGGGACAATACCAGCCTGAACCACAAAGTCAGAACAAACCAAGCCACTACATGCTGGCTGCCAAGATTGCTGAAAACTTGAGGTAGAAGCCAAATCCAACATAGCCAGCTCTCACTGCAAACTAGTCCCTTTCTCAAAATAAAATTAAAAACCCACTTCTCCATGAACACCGATTAGCCGACAGACGGGCTATGTCCCTCAGCAGTGGGTCTCCCACCCAGCCTAGCAAATGTAACACTCAACAGGGGGGAGCTTCTCCAGGAAGCTAACCTAGACACCCACATCATCTACCAAATAGCCAACAGTCTAACTGGGGTTACACTCGCCTTCGCTTTCAGTTCATCTCCAAAGTTGGGGTCATTAAAGTCCACAAAACGAAAAAATAGGGCACGTTTTTGAGCGATGCTGTAGTTTTTGGGAATCTCTTCTTCCATGTACTCCTTTAAGAATGTCATATTGCACAGGAAACGACCAGTGAAGGCTCGAAGCAGCTGGAAGAGCAATTCTATATCTCCATAATTCCTTCTGAAGGGTTCAGAACAGAAAGCAAAGGTTAACCAGAGGAAAATTCTGTATCTATGTATTAGTCAAATTGCTTCTTTAATAGCTGGAAATGACAGCCCACTAGATACACCTACTTGCAGTAGTTCAGCAGACAGAAGGCCAGCAATTTGGGCTCCTTCCAGTTGGTGGCAGCCATGTTCTCTTTGCGGTGTCTTTCTTGAAAGGTCTCGCTAACCCACACTCGCCTCAGCTGGCTCACCAGAGAATGCTGATTGGCCAGCCAGGAGTCATCGTTCTTAACAATGATGCTGATGATCTGCAACAGAACAGACAATGAAGGAACCGTGGCTCAGTGCCACTGTGCCGATCTGGAGGCCTCACCAAGAGATTCTACCTTGATAGCCTGGAACTGGAGGTCCAGGCGCAGGGTACTGGTGCTGGGTGAGCCCGGGCGCACAGCAGCCTGTGCACCACCTGGCAGCAAGAGAGTGATGAATCTGTTGGGGTTAGCTGCTAGTACGTCTCGCAGAGGCCTGGCATCTTTGTGCTTTAAAAAACTCTGAAAAGAGAACAAAGAGGGAAAATGAATTTGGGCCAGTGAGACTCACAGAAGGTGACTTCAATAGTTCTTGCCAATTCTCTCTAGGAAGGCTTAAAAAAGTATCACTACAAGCACCTTTGGGGGGAAAAAAAAAATGAGGGGTTATCAACGTGTGAGAAGTAATGTACCTACTACCTGGTGAATAGAACTGTAACCCCTCTATACATTACCCCGAAAATAAAAAAAAAAAAAAAAAAAAAAAAAGAAAAGAGAAGAGAAAAAGAGCCGGGGGCTCACACCAGTAATCCTAGCTACTCAGGAGGCTGAGATCTGAGGACTGCAGTTCAAAGCCAACCAGGCACTAATGTCTGTGAGACTCTTATCTCCAATTAACCACAGAAAATCAGAAGTAGCACTATGGTGCAAGTGGTAGGTGATAATTTTGAGCTGAAGAGCTCAGGGACAGAGCGCAGGCCCTGAGTTCAAGGCCCAGGACACACACATGCACACGCACGCACACACACACACACACACACACACGTGGTGCTTTAGCTAGAAGTGGTGCTGTGGCTCAAGTGGTAGAGCACTAAGTACTAACCTTGAGCAAAAAAGGTCAAAGACAGTGCCCAGGCCTTGAGTTCAAGCACCAGGACCCACATACACACACAAAAAAAATGTGTTTAAACAGTAACGACTCCTCATGATTGTAATTTTAGAATCATAGCAGAGCATTAACTTGTCATGTACACAACCAAACAGCAATGATGTCTGCAATACTCAAATGTCCCAGGATGCTGACTGGAGACACGTAACACTGGGCACATGGCTGACACAGACCTAGGGGGTCAGATCATGGCTGCTCCAGCTCCTACCATGAACATCCGGCTCCACTGGGGGTCGTTGAGTGTTGCTTCCATCATGAACAGCTCCACTGTCTGCGAGGGATGCCGCGTCAGGAACTTGATCAGAGGTTCTCTGAACGGACTTCCCGCCTACGAGACACAGGCAAAACAGCATGGCACACCTACCCACTCACGACTCCTCTGCTGATCACACGGTGAGGAGGCTAAGTCAGGAAGACTGGGAGTGTGAGGTCAATCTGAGCTACACTGAAGACTTCTGGGGGGAAAAAATGAAAACACACATTTAAAAAAGAACAGGCCAGGAATTTGGCTCACTGGCAGAGTGCTTGCCTAGCATGCACAAAGACCCGGGTTCGATTCCTCGGTACCACATACATGGAAAAAAGCTGGAAGTGGTGCTGAGGCCCAAGTAGTAGAGCTCTGGCCTTGAGAAAGTCCAAAGACAGTGCTCAGGCCCAGGACTGAGGGGGGTGGGGGAGAAGAACATTTCCCTCTCAACTAGACTGAAAACTGTAAGCATTTTCCATATTAAGATGTAACAAGCTGCCCACGGGTGACCTATAGTCTTATCTACTCAGGAGGATGAGATCTGAGAATCGCAGTTCAGAGCTGTCACTGGCAGAAAAGTCTGTGAGAGTCTTATCTACAATACACTCACTATTCAGTAAAAGGCAGAAGAGTACTAGCCTTGAGCTAAAGAAGCTCAGAGACAGGAACCAGGCCCTGAGTTCAAGCCCCAGGAAAGGCAAAAAAATAAAAAGTAACAAAATAAAGCCAGGCACCAGTGGTCCCTCCTGGTAATCGTAACTACTCAGGGTAAAGAGCTAAGGCTCCTGATTCCAAGTCAACCAGAGCAGGTCAAGTCTGAGACTCTTACCTCCAGTTAAACAACAAAAAGCCAGAAGTCAAGGTGTAGCTCAAGTGACAGAATGGCAGTCTTGCACACAGAGAGGGTCAGGGACAGAGCCTAGGCCCCAAGTTCAAACCCCAAGACCAGCAAAAACAAAAACAAAAAAAACTAAGGGAATGGTCCAAGTCCTAGTTTGGGCAGTAAACGAACTGAAAAGCAAATCACACACAGCAGATGTACATCTGATCATGTAAAATTATACTGACTGAAATGAATTCTAGGAAATGGAAGAGGTTTTTTTCTTTTTTGCTATTTCATTTTCTTTTTTGTTAATATGTCTTTTGAGACACAGATATGGAGGGACAGAAAGTGAAAAAATGCATAGTGTCTCAATGGATACTGGGGGGGTGGGAGGGAAAATCTGGGAAAGAGTATGGCAAGGGTAACACTGTAACTGTAATCCCTCTGGACATCACCTATATAGTAAGTTTTTGTTGTTTTAATTAAAAAATACAGACCTAGGCTAGGAGCATGGCCTAGTGGTAGAGTGATTGCCTAGCATGCAAGAAGCTCTGGGTTTGATTCCTCGGTACCATATACACAGAAAAAGCCAGAACTGGTGTTGTGGCTCAAGTAGTAGAGTGCTAGCCTTGAGAAAGCCCAAGGACAGTGCCCAGACCTTGAGTTCAAGCCCCGGGGGGAGGGGGGAGGAATACAGACCATGTTTGTCAACTGTGAAACTATAATTACAAAGTTCCAAGAGACCTTCTACTTCTATGTCCTAGACCTTCTTAACAGTCATGGTTGAAATAAAGGTATGAAGACTTACACCATGAAAAGAAAAAAAGAATCTCTCAGTTTGGTCCATACCTCAATCAACATGGCTCGCTCTGTTTTCATTACAACCTCTAACAAAGGCTTGACCAGAGTTTGAGGTGCAGCTGGGATCAGATGAAAAAGGTTTATAATTGCTGAACAAATCTTCATTTCCTAATAAAGAAAACCAGAAATCATGAATGAGCCAATTAGTTTTGTGAGCCAGATAGCACTACAGACCCAACTACAGTCTAGCTACATTCGCAAGGCTGCCATCAAAGCAAAGAATTAACATGGAAAAGCCACAACTTACCTGTCTGAAATTAAAACTGTTTTGTCCAGAGGAAACTCACTGCCCCTAGCCTTCAGTCAGCTGTCATTAGGGGATGGGAGGAGTGGAGGACCTGAGGGGATATCACTATTTATGCCTATATTAGAGTTGACATGGGGTTCTCTGTGGCAGTCCCTCTCAGACTCCTCCCTTTGCTATGCTGTCTCAGGGACATCTTCATTTATGAAGGGCTGACTGCACAACCCCTCCCCCGCACCTTTTTTGAGGAATCTTTGCCCTCAAAAACTAGTCAAGGAAGTTCCTCAAAAAAAATACTTCATGTGTTTAACCTGAAGAGGGTACTAAGCTTCTGTTAACCTCAACATGAAGCTGACAAAGTGCTCCGCTGATCCCATGAGAGCACGTGAATCCCAAGCTCTGCGCTTTGTCGTGGGCTGTCACAGGGGCCATTCCAATGCCCTGCTCTCCAAGGCCTTGGCTGTACCTCTGCTGCTCTAAGGACAGACTCTTCAGGGCCACAGGGATGGAATGGGCCAAAGGCAGCACCTCCATCATGTGTATGGTGGCGTGGGGCGAGGTTGGCAGGTAAAATGGAGATAATGAACACCAGTCGGGAGGGGTGTACTCCTGGCGGCAGGATGGCTCTTTTAAGGTAGAAAAGGGAGACAGGCCAGAAGAGAAAAACTAGTTCATCCTCACTGTCTCACCTTTCAAGCGTTCAAGTCCTAAGGTAAAATAAGTTTTGTTCCCCCAAAATACTGCATTTTAAAATGGTCTTTAATGGCATACAATTCTTTTTTTGCCGCAGTCATGAAAGTCCTTGTTTGATTTTTACCATACTGCTGGAGGCTGAAACAGGTGTTATTATCCCCAGTTTAGAGAAGGGAGAAAGCTCAGGGCTTGACATGGGATTACTACATGGTACGTGGTGTGAGTTCCTGTGTGTGTGTGCATGAGGGAGGGGCAGAAGGTGGCAGGGGCACAGGACAGTGAGGTTCCAAATTCAAGGCAGTAAGTTAGCAGTTCTGAAGGAAATACAATCAGTCCCCATTTCAGCAGATGTATTCTCTGCAGTTTCCTCTCAGGAAGTTGTTACACGTATATCTCTTAGTATGTATGAACATTATGATAGGAAAACCAGCTTGATCTTAAATATCATGGCAATAGTGCAATTCTGACACAAAACAAAAGAACTTAAGAGTCTTGCTTAAAATTTCCTAATAGAGAACATGCGTGGCATCCGGACACGTCACAGCAAGGACACTAATACAACTCTGCCACAGACAGACAGTACAGATCACCGCACTCAAAGGCACAAGGCACTCTGTCCACTACAGAATCACGACACAGCTAACGAGTCACAGCAAAACCAAATGCGACAACACCCCCTCCTGCAACTCCACTCCAAGTCTCACCTCTACCCCTTCCATGGCAGGCTGAACCAAAACAAAAATCACAGCATGAAAAAAGGCAACCAAAAGTTTAAAAAAAAAGAAAAAAGAAAAAAGGAAAAAAGAAACAAATCAAAGTGTTCTTCACATTGCAAGTCATAAACTGACTTTTAATAGGTTGTTCTCACCTCAAACTGACAGAATGGAGACAAGGAACATCTCCCGCACTCTGAAATGCTTTCCTGAGGATGGGGAGGAAAATCATCTTTTCTATTTATGTCATTTACATTAAAAACTTCCCACATTCTCAAACACAATCAGGGTTATTGGGGTTAACAGGACAGTAAAGACACAATTATCAGAAAGCACAGAATATTAACAAATGCTCAGCAGCAAAAACAAAAACAAAAAAACCCACATCTCAGATGTGTCAACATGGCCCTTTTATAACACAGTATTTCTTCCCTAAGTTTAACATTAAAACCAGGATTTCAGTATTTTTGTGTCAAGGGAGAAATGGTGAGATCTAGTTGTTAAGTAAATACCTTTTCAAAAGGCTTCTCTCTCAGGGTGAGCAATTCAAGATTTCATGTGAAGTACTAAAGCAATTTAAAAGGAAAAACCCTCTTCCCCAAACTAGTCAGAAGGATCAGGTGGTATTTTAGGCATGTCCAAGCCCCACCCACAAAACAGCAAAAGGCCACAACATCACCCACCAGTGGCTGCAGTCTTCACCAACTAGCTTTGATAGGCACACAGGCGTGCCTGTGTTACTGGACTAACAGACTGGACATGTGTTATTCCCTAGAAACTCAGTGTCAAAAAGAAAGCCTTAAACTTAACAGTGAAAAGCTATGGTCATCATGGAGTAAGTTACAGAGGAAGCTTTCATTGATATTTTTAGTCAACTGCTTAACATCTCCGAGTATGGTGACTGGACCTAGCAAAGTGAGCTGGGAACAAAATAGGAATAAAGTACTTTACGAGACCTAGTCCTTATCCTAATGAGTATCACTATAAAAATAACTGGAGCAAAAAGCCTAAGAAGTGGTCTAGCTCTGAGCTAAAGCAAAGAAGCCACAGCCATCCTATCTGTTTTTGGACCCCAGTAAGCCATAGCTTGAATTTCAGACATGGGCAATAGCACATAGCCTGATGGACTCTGCTCTTCAGGTAGTATATACACAGGATGGTGAAAATACCCCAGCACACATGCATCCAACCCCAGCACAACTGTCCCGAGCTAACGGCCACAGAAGTTTATGACATCTTTTCTAAGTCAATCATTCATTTGCCTGTGTTTATTTTGAACTATGTGTTCCAGATAACAGGATGTTATTTTTTTTTAAAAAAAGAGGGGCTGGGAGTTAGGCCTAGCAATAGAGTGCTTGCCTAGCATGCACCAAGACCCAGTTTGATTCCTCAGTACCACATACATAGAAAAAAGCCGGAAGTGGTGCTGAGGCTCAAGTGGTAGAGCTCTAGCCTTGAGAAAGTCCAAGGACAGTGCTCAGGCCCTGAGGAGCTCAAGCCCAGGACTGGCAAAAAAAAAAAGAAAAAGAAAAAGAAAGGATGGATGGAAGGAAGGAAGAAAAAGAAAAGAAAGAGAAAAAAGTAAAATTTAGAGCTAAAACACGCAATGGTTGAGAGACGAGAGAAAAAGCATCTGTTCTCAGCTCAGCCATTATCAATATGCTGTTCTACATGAACATATGACTTGTTTTTGCATATACAAATAATCAATTTTCTAATAGGTCATGTATTATGTGAAACTTCTTTTAAAAAGTTTTAAATCTTGTTTTAGTTTGGCTAAGTTGGCTGTTTGGAAGCAGCAGAAAATAAGATATATGTGTACACACACACACACACACACACACATATACACACATATATTTTTAAGACATCTGGATACAAAATGGTCAAAACAAAGCATTAATAAAGCCAAAAATAAAATTCAAGTCAAGTCAGGATGAAACGTAGCATCCAACAAATAGGCACAGGAGGACAAAAAGCCACATTAATTATGCCTCTAAAGCACTGTGAGGGATTCTCTAATGGGGACACTCCTATTTGCAAAGTGTCACCAGGGATCAGAGAACTTATGCAAACTATAATTTCCTGATAAGACATCATCATAAAAAGTAAAATACATGCAATGACATTCAAAACAGCAGAAAACATGTATCTTTTAAAGAAATAAGAGGTTTTTTGTTATTGTTGTTTTAGTGCTCCAGTCTTAGGGCTTGAACTCAGGACCTAGGTGCTGTCTTTAGCTTTTTACTCAAGGATACACTCTACCACGTGAGCCACAGCTCTATTTCCAGACTTTTGGTGCTTAACTGGAGATGCTTCTGAGTTTCCTGCCCAGGCTCAGCGTCCTGAGAAGCTAGGATTACAGGCATGAGTTACTAGTGCCAGGTTCTAAACTTTTTGATAAATAACAGGCGTGAAGAGTTTGGACCTAGAAAATGTATATGCCAGTGGTTTATGTGCTTATTACATTCTCCTTAATGCTTTGATAGACTCTTAAGGGCTTCTAGTTCATTTTACCGTAGTTTAAACACAAATGTTTACTGACCACTGAGTGATGGAAAGCAATGGAAACAAGAGCAGAGGAATGCGCCACCATGTAAACTGCAGCTGCCAGGAACAGTCTGTTCCCAGACTCTTATAAATTAACAGGAATAATCACATTTAAAGGATTAGGAGATCAAATCTTAAATGTACAAGAGGAACGTTCAGCCATTGAGAAAAGCAAAATGGAGCGCTAGTAAGAACTTGTTTCGCAATGGACGATAATCACAAGGAATCCCATTTCCCACAGGCACTGTACTTGAAGCACTGCTCCAGCATTAGCGTGATGCTGTCAGCGGCGGTGCCGTGCCCTTTCCACAAATGAGCGAGTTACTCACGTTGCCGTCGCTCCTCTGGCCCCCTTTGTGGGTGATGACCACAACTTCCATCCACTTGCGCAGATGTTGCTGTGGACAAAACAAATCCTTTTGACACAACTTTTCCTTGATGATCACAGAAACACTTCACTTCCCCCTACTGCTAACTTGAGTTTAATGTAAGAAATGCAGCAGCCCATGTGTCACTGGGAATATGATTCATTGGCCTCTGTTCTGGTTCTGTGAGCAGCAGGATTCAACAGGAAGCAGCCAGACCTGCCCGTTTCTGTCTATACTGAGTGCTAGACTGGGAAAGCTCCCAGCCCAGCAGGGGAAGGAAAAACACAAGGCACAAACTGTGTGCAGACAAACACAATGAGCATCATGAAAGGACAGGAACCAACTTAAGGAGGCTGTGATGTCTAAGCAAGGCTGGAAGGAGAAAGACACATGTGCCAGAGAGGGAAGAGGAGAGGGAGAGGGCCCTGAAGGCAGCATGGGAAAGGCAGCTGTGTAAAGGGATGTGTAAAGGTGTGGGAGCGGGCAGCGGTTCCTTTCCATACAGAATGAAGGCGAGTGTCTGGGGAGAAAGAGCTGGCTGCTAGTCAATCTGGGTGTGTGGCAGTCATATGCTGGGACGCTGGCCCGGCCAACCCATACAGACAAGTACTCAGAGCCTAAAACTAAACCACAGTAATGTGCTCAAATAACAGGCTTCCTTTTCCTTATTTTTTAGAATACTGATGCCCACAAGAAGTTCACAACTTACTTTAAAAGGCTAAGAAAACAGATTTGAAAGACAGGCCCTCGGGGCCTTTAATGTTCTTATTGTCCTTGTCAACCACCCCAGCTGTATTCCCCAAACCCACACTGAGAAGGACACCATGCAATGCGGGGCCGCTGCTCACGCTGAGGAGCAAGGAAGGCAATGCACAGCAAGGCTAAAAAACCGGGGTAACAACATTCTCGGAAGCTCACACAATACACAAAAAATGAACTAAAAATGCATCCAAGGCCTAAATGAAGAATTAAAACTGTAAAACCTAAAGAAAAATGTCCACCACTGTAAAGTGCTAACCTCAAAGACAAATCACAGCCTAAGTGTAACTCTCAGAGAAGCATGGCTTAGAGCTGCTATGGTCCTGGCAGAGCACAGCAGGCAGAGTCAGCTCAGAAGCACTGTCCAAGCCAGGCTCAGCTTGAGGAGGGGGGAGACAAAAACCCTGACTCAGCCTTTGCTGAGAACTACAGACTAGAAGCAGTTCTCTTCAAGCTGCACTGATAAAGGCTACGTAACTATTCTTACTGAATGAACTGCAAACTTAGAAATGGGTTTAAAAGACAAAGCTTCAGGCAGGCATGCAAAGGCAGCAAGAAATGACAACTACCAGAGGGGGCAGAGGCAGGATTGTTTCCTGAGCCACATATAAAAACTTCAGGCCAGGCACTAGTGGCTCATGCCTGCAAGCCTAGCTACTCAATGTTAAGATATAAGGACTGTGGTTCAAAGCCAGCCCAAGCAGCAAAGACCGTGAGACTCTTATCTCCAATTACCCACCAGAAAACATGACGTGGCAATGTGGCTCAAAGTGGTAAAGTGGTAACCTTGAGAAAAAAGCTTAGGGACAGAGGCCAAGCCCCAAGTTTAAAACCAACAAACAAAACTTCAGGATCCCAAGAGCACAAAGATACATCTTATGTGAAAGCATCAGAGCCTCCTAACACAGGAAAGAATGAAAGGTTACTTAGGAAATAAAAGCATGAAATCCTAAGTTAAAAGATTCTTTATTAAGTGACTTGCCACAAGCAAAATAGGTACCAAAAAAAAAAGGTAACACATGAAATCCCCTCTCATCTGCTTACAGATAAATACTAAACACTAAACACTCTTAAGATATTTTATCTGCATAATGTTTTCCTTGAGTAATTCTAAAACACAAAGGATTTGTCAAGTTTCTGCTTTGGGCTGTCCGTTAAGAGTGCTGTTCTATTCAGTAGAAATGCAGAAAGTACAGAAATGCAAGGTCTCTTCAGAAAGCACTCACCAACCAATACACTTGCGTTAACACACATGCATTCTTCTGACCTGTAAGTTCTACTCTGGAAATGTATGGCACAGATAAGCACTTACCAACTATAGTTGTAAAGAGTTCGAACACTCTAATGTTCCCTTCTGAAGGAGTAAGTGTAGGAGCCCAACCAATGAAATCCTATGCAGCTAAATGACACAATGAAGCAGCACTATGCATTCATCTGAAATGTAAGTGCTCGTGGAAATGACAAGGACTGTATGCAGTTTACCATGGGATAATATTGTATGTCAAGCTTTTCCAGAAGGACATCCAGGTAACTGAATGCTAGCTGTCTTTGAGGACAAATATTGGACAGTAAGCAATAAAGGGTTATTTGTGTTTACCTTTTACAGCTTTTGAGTGTATTTTTTGTTTTATTTGTTTTTATTTTATTTTTTGCCAGCCCTGGGGCTTGAACTCAGGGCCTCAGCACTGTCCTTGGGCTTTCTCAAGGATAAAGCCCTACCACTTGAGCCACAGAACTACTTCTGGCTTTTTTTCCCCTATGTATGTAGAACCAAGGACTCGAACCCAGGTCTTCATTTATGCTAGGCAAGCACTCTACCACTAGGCCAAAGTAGGCCCTGTATTCTTAATTTTGAAAACAATTTCAGTTTCCAAAGCTCATGACAGAAATGTGTGAAAAGCTTACCATCATCTGATCGCAAAATTTATCATTGAAGGAATTTGGGAAAAGCCTAGTAACTGAAGTCAGCCGATTTACAACATTCAACGTCAAGCTTCGGTAATCTCCCAGCATCATCAGCAAGGGTCGCATATGGGTATGAATCTGATCCACTTCTATTGTAGCGCCTTCTAAAAACTATTACAAAAGAGAAGATATCAAGAAAAATAGGCAACCAAGAAGATTCTGTAATGGACTGGAACTCACACTAAACTTCTCTTGGGGAAAACAAAATTAAGCATGCCATGCAGGAACAGAACTGGCCGGTTTATTTTTGAAGTTCAGGCAGAGACTTGTAATATGTACCCCCCAAACTAACTTCTAAGTGTGCAGGATGAAGCTGGCTCACACCCACCTTTCTCATGCAGGCTTCTCCCGCCTCCTGGAGTTCACTGTTGGTAGAATTCAGGGCTTTAAAGAGTGCAGCGATAATTTTCTCCCTGGACTGAGGAAGGTAATTGCAGGCGGCAAGCGCATCTTTAGGAGAGAAAGCAGTGTAATTTTATTAGTAAGCTAAAAACTACACAGTTTTCTGCCCTAAAAGATCTTAACTATGAGTCATTAGCCCTATTTTTTAGCTCTGTTCTAAAGAAAGACTCGAGTCTTCTAGCCTTAGATTCAACACTGCCTCGAAATGAGACAATGGCCTGGTCAAAAGGCCAAGGTTAACCTTCCACCTCCAGATCCCCACGTCCCCAAGATGGCCTCAGAGGTCGTGGAGCACAATGGCTTGGCAGAGTCACATTTCAAGTTCAGAGGGCAAGACCGCTCAACCACTGGTAAGAATTTATACAGGAAGTAGTCACTGTCTTCCTTCTACCACCAGAGTCTAATCAAGTGATTAAAGGCTTTATATCTTCAAAAAATGTGAACACTGTTAAGAAACACCTCAATTCTGTATTTTAGATAAGCGATAACAGCTCAGCAAGAGTTAATACTCCAAGTTGTCAATGGAAATGCAGTGCCTAAGGACAACATTTAGACAGGAACCGCCAAGAAGAGAGGAGTTATCATATAGTCCAATAACTTTGGCTTGACTTATATTAGAACCCTCTACCCTCATTCTCATTCTTAGGTATCAAGGATCTTCCTCTCAGCTTGTCTACCTCCAATTCAAAAGTGGAGGGATCCTGGACAACATTTTACTAAATGTATAAAAATCAAAGCAGAAAGCTTCATAATGCATTCACCAAAAAGAAAGGAAAAGGACAGTTTCTGCATTCAGTGACATTCACTTCTATTCTCTTAAACTTTACAGTTCTCGTGTTAAACAATGACAACCAATGTTCCTGGAGAGCCCATAGATTCCCAAATGCTTCCAGCACATCGAAGTCTATAAAGGTTGTGGAAAATCTAGTAAGGTTATATATGATTCTGGTGAAAACAACCCTATGAGAACAGAAGACAATTCACCTAAACCAGAATACTGGAGGCCTAAAAGAATTACAGAATACAGAGTGAAATCTAGTTTAGCATAAAAGATTACTTTAAAATCACACCTATCCTCCTAGCTACTCAGGAGGCTGAAATCTGAGGATCAAGGTTCAGAGCCAGCACAGGCACAAAAGGACCTGAGGCTCTTATCTCCAATTAACCCCTAAAAAGGGAATTGGGAGCTGGTTCAAGGGTAGGGCAGTAGCCTAGAGCAGAAGAGCTCAGGGACAACGCCCATACCCAGGGGTAGGATGGTAGCCTTGAGCTGTGAAGAGTTAAGGGACAGCACCCAGGCTGAGTTTAAGCCCCATGACCCACCAAGAAAAAAAAAATTACTTAGAATCATGGGCAAGAAGTTTGGCCTAGTGGTAGAGAGCTTGCCTAGCATGCACCAAGACCTGGGTTCAATTTCTTGGTATCACATAGAAAAAGGTGGAAGTGGTGCTGTGTGGCTCAAATGACAGAGCTCTAGCCTTGAGGAAAATCCAAGGACAGTGCTCAGATCCTGAGTACAAGCTCCAGTACTACCAAAAAAAACCAATTTTACTTAGAATCATAATCACATCATTATATAATTTGATAAACTATCTTTAAAGGACCACAGAAAAGCCAAAATGACAAATTAGCAACAACAAAAAAGGATGCTTGCCAGATCTTGTCGTTTTTAGATCCTATAACTTACTTCTGATTTACAATCACTTACTTAGTGCTGCAATCCGTAAAGGGACAAGTGACGGAAGGCTCTTGTAACAGGGCAGCTTGGTCAGTGCTGAATCCTCGGCCTCACACAAATTCAGGAGCTGTCAATGGAGAATCATTTAGGTTACCCGCCCCTTCTGGAAGACACAGCGACCTTGCAAGTAACTGGACACAAGCAATCTGCACACACACTGCAACACAACCCACAAGCCAAACTGACACCCTGAGTAAGTGCAAAAATGTGACTGCTCTTCTTTCCTAAAGCAGAACTCTGATAATCTCACTGGTGGAATCAGGCACCTTCTCAAAACAGAAGATGACTTTATCCACCACTACGAAGCCCACAGCGGGAGGTTAATCTCCCTCCTCTTAAGGGCTGCTTTCCCAAGGCCAGGACAAACCCTCAAGAAACACACTGCAATTCCCAACACTTGGGTAGTAAGTGTTATTTCTTCTTTTCCAGTAAAGGAAAGTGTAATAACCACTCTTCCAGGCATTTCTGCACCCAGGTGTATACTCATATGTCTAACATTTAAAGCATTATAATGTTCTATTGCGATATTCTCTTCTCTTTATTGATACCTCAGAACCTCAGATACTTCAACCACTTTTTTCCCTTCAAGACTGCTATCTGAGCAGGCTTCTGGTGGCTCAAGCTTATAGTCCTAGCTACTTAGAAGGCTGAGATCTGAGGATCTCAGACTGAAACCAGAACAGGCAGGAAAGGATTTTGAAACTCTACCTCCAAGTGACCACCAAAAAGCTGGACGAGGAGAACTGGCTCGAGTGGTAGAGCACTAGCCTTGAGCGAAAAAGGCAAGAGGTAGTGCCCAGGCCTGAGTTCAAGCCCCAGTATGGCAGACACACACACACTTACACACATACACAATTTCTATCTGATAAAAAGATTTGATTTGTTTTTACTATTTTAGCTTTTATTTTGAAAAAAGGTTTGTGTGTGTGAGAGAGAGAGAGTGTGTGTGTGCATGTGCTGTACTGGGGACTGAACTGAGGGCCTCCCACTCTCGCTCGGCTGATTACCTGCAGCACTGCCTGAGTCTTCTCTCAATGTTGCCTGACCAGTCCTCATGTACAAAGACAGGCTTGGGACTCAGTCATCACCATCCACACGATCCACACCACCACCCCCCTACCTCTGTGTAGAACACCTTATGCTCCACCACGTTGAGGTCCATTGTGAAGAGCCGGGGCTGCAGGGTGGTGCAGAACGTGTTCCCTTCCATCAGGCCAATCTGTGCATTGGCAGGCTGGTGTCGCAGCAGGTGCTTCTTAGGTGGAACCATATCCTGGAGGACCTGGGAAAGTAGAGGAGGGGCATCGCTAACCAACTGTTCCTTGAAAAGCAAAGACCTCGTCAACATGAATGAAAGATGACTTTACAGATGCCTCTTAAGTAGGGATAGGAGGACGGGCTTCACAGACTAGAACTGGGTCATACATGGAAGACATTGCCAAACACATGTAAGACTCCAGCATGACCTCTCTTTGAACAAAGCAAAAATGAGGGGCCAGGATCGTAGCTTAATGGTAGCATGCTCACCTAGCACGCATGAAGCTCTGGATTCAATTCTTCAGTATCATATACACACACACAAAAAGCCAAAAGTTGGGGCCTGGAGTTTAGCCTAGTGGTAGAGTGCTTGCCTAGCATGCACAAAGACCCGAGTTCAATTCCTTGGTACCACATACACAGAAAAAGCCAGAAGTGGTGCTATGGCTCAACTGGTAGAGCGCTAGCCTTGAGGAGAGCCCAACGACAATGCCCAGGGGCACTGAGTTTGTACTCCAGGACTGGCAGAAAAAAAAAAAAAAAGCCAGGAGTTGTAGCTCAAGTGGCAGAGTGCTAGCCTTGAGCAGAAAGTGCCCAAGGACAGTGCCAAGGCCTGAGTTCAAGCCCCGGACTGGCAAAAACCGAAATTAAAAAAGAAAGAAAGCAAAATGAGCCCAGCAGTGGGGGCTCACATTTGTAATCCCCGCTATTTGAGAGGCTAAGACCTGAGGATGGTGGTTCAACACCAACCCAGGCAGCAAAGTCCCTAAGATTCTTATCTCCAATCAACCACCAGGAAACTGGAAGTGGAGCTGTTGCTCAGAGGAATAGAGCACTCGCCTAGGGCGGAAAAGTTCAAGAACAGCACCCAGGCCCCGAGTTCAAGCCTCAAGACTACCCCCACAACAAAGCAAAGTGAGACAAATCTACCAGGTAGTGTTATAAAGATTCAGAAAATCAGCGTCCTTGACCCTTGCTGTTATTATTGCTTCGGCCATAAACACCATGGTACTTGTGTATCTGAGGTTAAAAAAGAATACTGCAAAATGGACACAAAAATTGTAAGCTACTTACAACTTAATTCTAAAGGAAAGTGACGTGAGAACTCTCACCTCCTTGTGTGGTTCCATTATCACGGTCACACTTTTCCCAGTGACCTGGGCTAGTACTTGAAGGGAATGCATAGCCTGTTTTCTCACTGTAGAGTTTGGGGAAGTGACCTCTCGAACCAAGTCGTGGGTCACATGATGAAAAGACTTCTCCTGGGCTGCTACGATCTCTTCAGCTCTCTCCTCATCTTTCAGAGGAGTCGCACACCGCATCAGGAGCTGTTCCAGGGTGGTCTTTGCCATAGCAACTGCCCCATTGGAAACCTGCAGAGCAAGGAGGCCTTAGAAGGAAAGTGGGGTGATGCTACCTACCACAGCCATCTCCTGCCAGGGAGCAGGCAGCCATGCCCCTCACATCAGCTGCTTCAACAAGAGATCTACTTCAGAATATCTGCTTGGCACTTTGTACCAAAATCACTTCTGGTAGACTATTCGTGTGTCATTCAAATAGGAAATTGAGACCTAGAATGACCCTGGCACTAGCCAATCTAAAAAGCTGGCAATGCCCACCACATCCTAATGAGATGAACTACATCTAAACATGGGTCACAAAGAATAATGCTTTTGCTTTCTTCTTCTTCTTCTTGGAAAGGGGAGGAGAAGAAGACTGGGAGGGCTACAGAAAGAGAGGAAGAATAAACAAATGCCATCATGCTACTTGGTATACATTACGTGGAAAATGACCTTGTAATTTGTGAGCGGGAATGGGAGGGAGAAACTGGGAGAACGTACAGGGGTTACATTGTCTAAAAAAAGAACTTTACCTACTACCCGACTTATGAAATGCTAGCCCCTCTGTACAACCCCTTAACAATAAAATGATTTAAAAGGAAGGAACAAAACAAAAACAATACCCCACTTGGAGGAATTCTGTAGCACATGGGAAACAACACTGGATATTCAGGTGCCCAGAGCTAGCCAGCCTCTGGGCATCAGGGCTGCCCTAGCACTGAAGTCACAAGCCACACCAAGTATGAAGGAATCCCGCAGCAGGGTAGGCACTGTGAAACCATCCAGGCAGACCTGTGCCTCGAGAACGCATAGTCCATCACTCACCTCTCCAGTTAAGTCCATCATGACGAACAGGAGTGCTTTGAGGAATGTCTGCTGGTTCTGGAGAACCCATGTGAGAGGGAGTCGCTCCATGAGAAACTTAATGGACACCACACCTCCAAGCTTCGCATACCAGGCTTGCTCATAGCAACATGCGCACAAGCGTTCCACAATGTAGGAAAAGAGAGGCAGCTGGCAAGCCTGCAGAGAAAAAGAAAGCACTCATGTGGCATTACTGCAATTTTAAACCAGCCTGCTTCCAGAAGGACTTCCCTCAGGATGTCCGTACCCTCTCTTTGGAGCCCAGGATGATGCTTGCCACGTCGAATATCACAGCTAAGGCCACCTCCCCTATTTTGCAAAGTTCCTTTTCTTCGTAGGCCATACAAATAGCTATGGCATCAATAAGAACCAAAGGATCCATTCCTTTTGACCCATTCTCTTCGCTGTGAAACATGGCGGTGCTAGGCTGACTGCCCACCTGGTAACAAGGCAGCAGGAAAGGACCTGAGAAAAGCGAGCACATGAGAGAGCGGAGTTCATTCACGTGAACAGACTTGGCCCTTAAAGGCTACAGAACGCAATACAACCCAGCTTTCATTACCTTCCTTACATCAATTTTTGTTAACTGCTTTGTAGTGATCTAATCATTTGCAGGCTATTTTTCTATGGTATGCTGTACTGCTTTGTGACTTTGTCAATTAATAACTCAAAAAAATGAACCACAGAGGAAAAAGTCACTAAGCAGGCTAAGGGGACAGAGCCTGGGAATGGCCTGATACCCTGACTTTCCTCACATGCAGGCAGCAACACAAAACAACAGCAGGCAGGGGTGCCAAGGGAGTGCATGTGGTCACGGAACACTGGGCCATGACAGACTGAAATGAGAGAGAATGTAAGCACAGGGGAAGTACTGAGAAATCAACATTACATAATGTGGGGGAGAAAGAGGAAAAATTCTAGAGTTCACCTAAAACTACAGTTGGCTTCAGGGTCTGAAGCTCGGAGGCAAACTGCAGGAGGGCTAAATCACGTGTGTTCTGACGACTATTACTGCTCTGGTACATTTTCAGAAAATATTGAGACAGACTTTTACAAAAGCATTCCATGAAATGCAACAGAAAGAAGAGGAAATACAACTGATCCTTGACCACCAAAAGTGACAGCCACTGAGGCAGGAATATGCATCTGTTCTAGGTGGGAGGGAAGAGCTGGCTAGAGACCAAAGGAGGCATGGAGCTGAGAAGCTGGCAGTGAGAAACACTGTGGGGCACACCTGTTCTTATACAGCATGTCTAAATGAGCCTGTAGATTAAATTCAATACATTTTACAAACCACAAAGAATCGATTTTGGTCAATGTCAAAAAGAATCTGCAAAACCAACCAGCCGTTCAGCTTCTCTGAAGTAACAAATGGACGTGTTTTGTAGATGGTGAAGGGAGCAAGCCCCTCCTCTCCCCAGGAACCTCACACTTACCACACTGCTGGGCCACTGCCACCATGGTGTAGTGGCGGATCAGGCTGGCTACAAAAGGCAGGGCACTGGGCCGCAGGTCCTTGATAACAGCAGACATGAACGCCCCTGTGAGAGCCTGCTCAAAGGTCTTCCGTGCAGGCGTGTCCTGTGCTTTGTAGCGATGTGATATGATGACATTGGGTATGGCCTTTTCAGTAAAGCTGAAAGTCAAAATTAGAATGCATGATACCCAAACTCCAAGCCAATATTTCCACACTGACTACCTGGCCACTTCCCTCTTAGATAGCTTTAGATGAGTTAATTCCACAACTTTAATTATGGCAACATCTAGAATCAAAAATGAATTTTATTGTGAACGTTTATGGTCAGTGGTCAAGACTCATCAAATACTGATGATCACAAGTTCAAAACCAGCCCAGGCAGAAAAGGTCCATGAGACTCCATGTCCAATTAACCAGTAAAAAGCCACAAATGAAGCTGTGGTTCAAGAGGTTAGAATGCTAGCCTTGAGCAAAAAGCTCAAGGACACTACCTAGACCTTGAGTTTAAGCCCCAGAAACAGCACAAAAAAAAATTCTAAAAAAAAATTAATGAAGCCAAATCCTAAGAAGTAACTCAAGTGAAGATGAAATAGTATATAAAAAGTCAGTTGGGGCCAGGATCATCGCCTCATGGTAGAGTGCCTGCCTAGCATGCATGAAGCCCTAGGTTCAATTTCTTGGTACCACATATATAGAAAAAACCAGAAGTAGTACTGTGGCTCAAGTGGTAGAGTTCTAGTCTTAATGCGCAAGGACAGTGCTCAGGCCCTGAGTTCAAGCCCTAGGACTGGCAAAAAAAAGACAAAGTCACTATATAGCCTAAGCTAACCTAGAACTTTCAATCCTCCTTCCTTAGCCTTCCAAGTGCTGAGATTACAGGCACATTCTACCACTAAATTTGATTCTGTGAGAAATGTAAACTACATGGGAAAAACTTGTTCCCTGAAGCTTACAACCCTGAAATTTACAAATATCATCTCAAAGAGCCATTATATAAAGGTCATATTCAGCCTAAAGTGTTCAGAGCAAAATACAACTATCATGACGGCATTTGAAAAATGAGCATAATGATGCCTCATATTCCAGATGCCACGGGGAGCGAGAAGGTGGGGGAGGGACACCATCCTCGATTTCCGAAGCTTATATCCCAGAGGAGGAGACAGAGGAACAGAACCAAGTTCAGTTCCTATTCTCAGCACCTGAGTTCTCCCTCCCACTTGCTCCAAAAGCTAAAAGACCTGAGCAGCCGAGCGGCCCCTGCCCCTCACGTTTGCAGCAAGTGTGCACAGCCAGAACATGACAGAGCCACGTACTTGGGATGCGCAAGCAGCTGGTAGAGCGCATGTTTGTTGTCCTCCAGGCTCATCATGGCCACCAGGAAGCACCTGATCACCTCCCAGGCCTGCCTGCGGTAGTAGGGCTCTGTGTTGGCACTTTTCAGGCAGTCCAGGGCAGTCTCAATGGCCTGTAACAAAGAGGCACAGCGGCTAGGATGGGTACTGAAATCTCTTGATGTTTAACAAGCTTCACTGAACACTGACAGAACCAAAAGAACCTCAGTTCTTCTAAAGTGATCAGTCATTCACTAAAGAAAAGTTTTAGAAAAGAGAGTGGGAGTAGTCAAATTAGAATCAGGGTAGAGTTAATCGTTTCTTGTTTACATATGCAATGAACGGGAAGCATCAAGAGGCAAGGAAGAAAGTGGACTGTGGCTCAGGAAGAAAAGCACGAGCCTTGAGCTCAAGAGCTCAGGGACAAGCCCAGGCCCAGAGTTCAAGTCCCACGACTGAACCGAGAGAGAGAGAGGGGGAGGAGAGAGAGAGAGGAGAGAAAGAAGAGAAGAGAAAGAGAAGAGAGGAGAGAGAGGAGAGCAGAGAGGAGAGAGAGGAGAAAGGAGAGGAGAGAGAGAGAGAGGAGAGGGAGAGAGGGAGAGAGAAACTAGATGAATTCAGCAGGGCCTTACATGTGGTAGGTTTGCTGTATTTAACTATAATCCATGTCATCTACACAAATCATGGCATACTAACAAGAATCAAGTTTCTACATACCACACACAGCCTTGTCTGTATTTAAGTAAAAATCTGAAAAATGGCTTTCTAGGCATTTCCTGAATTCTCTTTTTAAAAGAAAAAGAGCTTGACATCGTTTTCCCCTTGGAAAACCTTCATAGCAACATGTACTTTTATCCCTACGCATTTCAATTAGGTTACCAAGGAGGATTTTTAAAAAGTACAATTAGCCGGTGTAGTGGCTCAAGCCTATAATCCTAGCTACTCAGGAGGCTGAGATCTGAGGATTAAGGTTCAAAGCCATCCCGGGCACAAAAAGACCTCACACTCCTATTTCCAATTAACCTCTAGAAAATGGGAAGTAGGGCTTGGCTCAAGGGTAGAGCAGAAGCCTTGAGTTAAGGGGCTCAGGAGCAGCGCTGAGACCGAGTTCAAGCCCCATGACCCACCAAAAAAAGAAAAAAAAAATTATACACACACAATTTGAAGCCTTTAATAGCCAAGACGTGATTACGTACAAGTAAGAGTAAGAAGGAGAGGGTTCAGGGAGATCCAGGTTCTGGGTTAACAGAGATAAGAGACAAGTACTTAAATAAAGCTCACTGGATCAAAGCAGTCCAGGAGTTCAGAAAAGGATCCCGAGTCCCTAGGCAAAGCCCCTCGCTGGCCCCCTGGCCTTCTTGCAAGGAGATCAGCCCACAATCTCACCTGCTGAGTTAAACAGCACATCTTAAGTATTGCCAAGCAGGACTAATGTTCTTAACTTGAAATATATCTACTCAAAGCTCTCGAAGATTTTCAACTTTACCTTCTCCATAGGGAGCTGAAGAGAGGCTTTGCAATCAGAGAATTCCACAGTAATGCTGGGGCCTTGAACTTCCGTTACAACATAGTGCAGCTTCTGGGATTCTTTTAACATCTTCCTGTTGCTGCCACCAAACTTCCCAAGCACCCGGTAAGCCACATGGGAGATGCTATCAGCAGGATTGCGTAAAGTGCGCCACAAAGCCTAAAAACAACAGTCTCTCATGAACTGCTTTCCTAAGTCATAAAACACTACACAAGGCATTGTTCTTCCTCTCCTGCTCTGTCCAATACAATTTCTTTCTGTTTATGGAAAAGCCAATGCTATTAACCTTTTATGTCTTTTTTTATACCAAAAAAGTAAAAAGACATATAATACATAAATGTGCTTTGGGACTGTAAAGTAAGAACTTGTGTGGGCTGGGAATGTGGCTTAGTGGTAGAGTGCTTGCCTACCATGCATGAAGCCCTGGGTTCAATTTCTCAGTACCACACAAACAGAAAAAGGCAGAAATGGCGCTGTGGTTCAAGTGGTGGAGTGCTCAGGCCCTGATCTTGATCTGAGAATCAAGGTTCAAAGGCACGTTGGGCAGTTAAGTCTCAGACTCATCTCCAATTAACCACCAAAAAGCTGAAGCAGAGCTGTGGCTCAAGTGGTAGAAGACCAGCCCTGAGTGAAAAAGCTCAGGACAACACTCAGGAACTGAGTGTAAGCCCCAGGACTGGTGTATACACACATAAAGACTAGATGTGGCATTGCAAATTTTCATATCTATATATTGCAAAACTGTAAGTTATACTAGTATTACAAGTACTACTCTAGCTTCCAAAGCTTTAAAAAAAAAAAAAAAGTATTTGAGGTCAGGAGTTTGGCCTAGTGGTAGAGTGTTTTCCTAGTACTCATGAAGACCCAGGTTTGATTCCTTGGAACCACATACATAGGAAAAAAAAAGTCCAAGTGGTGCTGTGACTCAAGTAGTAGAGCTCTAGCCTTGAGAAAGCCCAAGGACAGTGCTCAGACCCCAAGTTCAAAGCCCAAGACTGGCCCACTCCCCATCCCGCAAAAAAACAAATAACAAAAAAAAACAACAGCAACAACAACAACAAAAAAACACCAGTGTTCCTATATACAAATAGTGGCAGAGTATTAACACACTGGGCTCAAGAACAAGACAGTGAAACACTCTGCTCACCACCCAGTGACATGGGCATGGAGTAACTTCCCAGAGCTCTTGTTCAAAGACAAGGTCACTAGTACTCTGGGCTTTGGAACATACCAATGTGGTAAGCTGTCTCACACATGTCTCATCTTCCATGGAGAGAGAGGAAGGGGAAGCATGGATGGCAGGAGCACTGAAGGAAAGACTCACTGTCCCACTACACTCTGTACATTTCTCCACTTTTTCTACCCAAATTATCCAAGTTCTGAAAATTCCATCCGTCTACTTTCTTAAATCACACCTGCTGATCCAAGGCCATATGAGTCCAGCAATACTCAAACTTAACATAAAACCTTGGTACAGCCAGGCATGGTGGCTCACATCTGTAATCCTAGCTACTCAGAAGGCTGAGATCTGAGGATTGTGGTTCAAAGCCAGCCCAGGCACTAAAAAGGTCTATGATACTCTTTTGTTTTCTGTTGTCAGTCATGGGACTTAAACTCTGAGCCTGGGCGTTGTCCCTGAGCTCTTCAGCTCAAGGCTAGCTCTGTACCTCTCAAGCCACAGCACTACTTCCGGTTTTCTAGTGATTAGTTGGAAATAAGAATCTCACGGACTTTAGTGCTTTAGTTCTGGGCTGCCATTGAACTACAATCCTCAGATCTCAGCCTCCTGAGTAGCTAGGATTACTGCCGTGCGCCACTATGCCCGTCAAAACCTAAGTTTTAACAAACAAACAAAAAAAAAACACCCTCTTCAATACAACTTTCTTAGACTGGCATTGGTGGCTGACACCTATAAACCTAGCTATTCAGGAGGCTGAGGTCTGAGGATCACACAGTTCAAAGCCAGCTCAGGCAGGAAAGTCTATGAGACTCATCTCTAACCACCAAGAAACCAGAAATGGTGCTATGGCTCAAAGCAGTAGCTTTGAATAAAAAAGCTCAGTGATGGCACCCAGGCCTTGAGTTCAAGACGTACAACTAACAAAGAAAAAAACTTTCTGTACATGCTAGTCTTCCTCCCTAGGGATTACAGGTGAGGCAGATGGCTGCCCAGTCTTTCCCTATAGATCTGCCTCTTTTTACTATGGAACTGAGAGCCCTTGTGGATAAAGAAGGCTCTTGCTGGGAGCAACAAAGGTTGTACACACCTATAACTGCCTTGATAACTCATCACTTTTCAGAGAATCTAACACTTGTGAAACCTCCAAAATAGAGGCAATAATGCAAAACAAGCATCCATTCAACATCTAAGGTACTACACTGAACATCTTTTAGTACACCTACAAACACATAAAGCAAGTGCTAAGCTATTTTACACCATGCTGAAGACAGCCCACCTTTGAGTAAAAACATTTTAGTATACAACTGGAGAAGCAAGGTTCTGGTGCCCTCTGCAGGTGGTCAGGGAAAGGTGCACTAACCTGCATAAGCTCAGCACGCACGGGCTGAATGTGGTCATATAGGAAGTCAGGCTGCAGATTGTCCACACACAATTCCAGAGTCCTCAGGCCTTGGCTGACCAGTGTCTGAGACCCATTGAGTGCAGACACCAAAGGATCCATCAACATAGGCAGGTAAGGTAATAGAGAGCTCAGTCGTACAGGCACAGTGAGACACAGTTCTACAAAGAGGTCCTTCATGTGCTGCTTATGCAGGCCACTCTGCAACATGTTCAGTCCTAAAAATCAGGATTTGAGACCATCAAAAGAGGCGTTGCTTTCCTGATACATGCCAGTTAGCCCCATAAATCATGGTCCACCTTTTATCATAAGCACTGAGATTCTTTTAATACACCCCCCCCCCCAGTTAAAACTGCTAACAGAACGGTGTCTTGGAGAGGCAACAGCAGGTTGCATGAAACTACCATAAATTCCCTTCTTATAGGGTAACATTGTAAATTTTTGCTAAAACATTGTTACACTTTTCTGTGTAATAGTACTGATATTGAACTCAGGGCCTCAATTTTTTTCCACTTTCTCTCTCAAGACTGCCACAGCTCCACTTCACACTTTTAGCTGGTTAATTCTAGGTAAAGCTCTCAGATTTGACTACTACTGGCTTCAAACTGAGATCCCCAAAGCGAGCAGCTAGGGTTCCAGGTGTGAGCCACCAGTGCCCAGTTACGTTGCACTATTTGTACCAAACACATCCCCAAAACATCCCCTTCCCCATAACCAGAACCTTTATTAGCACCAAGGCAAACCCCACCAACTACATATGCACAAAATAATGCCAAAAGGCAAAGGCAAAGGCAAGCCACTGCTCTAACCTTGGAGGAGGTTTGGAAGGAGGGGCAGAAATTCCTGATACAGGAGATCGTGGCTACCTCCGCCAATAGAACGGAAGAGTGCTCGGAGTAGCAGGAAGTAGTTGTAGGGCTCCTTGGCTGTCTGTGCAAGCTCCATGGAACTGTTCACGATCTTATGCAGGTGAGGCTGGGGTGGAAAGAAGAGAAGGCCAATCAACGAGCAAGCAGTCTACACCCTCTACACAAGCTAACACGACAGTGCAGCAGCAACGTGAGTGAAGGGATTCTGGAGTTGGTGCATAAAGAAAAACCATGAGCTTCCCATCCCTGATTTACGTTTTCCTTCATAGACACATTGGTCTACTAGGGTGGCTATGAAGGAAGCACTTGTTAAGCTCCTGTGGCACTGTGTGACACAACAGGGAAGTGCAGCAGGAACCGAGGGCTGGCTAGTCTGCAGTCCTGGAGGATCTGGGTGGGCCTTTACAAGACCAAAGTGCTGCTTCCATTTCCTGGTGGTTGAGTCTCGTGAACTTTCCTGCCTGGGCTATCTTTCAATTATGGTCCTCAGATCTCAATCTCCTGAGTAGCTAGGATTACAGGTGTGAACCACCAGTGCCCGGCTCACTGTTCTTTTACATCTTTTTTTTTTTTTGGCCATTTCTGGGGCTTGAATTCAGGGTCTGGGGACTGTCCTTGGGCTTTCTCAAGGCTAGAGCTCTATCACTTGAGCCATAGCACCACTTCTGGCTTTTTCTGTGTATGTGATACCAAGGAATCAAACCCAGGGCTTCGTGCATGCTAAGCGATCACTCTACCATTAGTCCAAATTTACAGCCCTGTTCTTCTACATTCTTTTGTCTCATTTCATTTTTAAAAATTCAGAATAGTCAGATGCTGGTGGCTCATGCTTGTAATCCTAGCTATTCAGGAAGCTGAGAAATGAGGATCATGGTTCAAAGCCAGCCCAGGCAGGATACATGAGATTCATCTCTAATTAATCACAAAAGCAAACAAAAAAGCCAGGCGTAGAGCTATGGCTTAAAGCTAGCTTTGAGCAAAAAAGCTCAAACAGGCACAAAAATAAACAAACCTAAGAACAATGTGCTCCTAATTTTACCTGTGTGACCCAGAAACACTACATTTAGAAAAGTAGTGGTGGCAATAGTAACACAGTGATTTATTATTAAGAGTTATAAATAAAATGAGCTCTACTTAGAAACCACATGAGGGGCCAGGAGTTTGACCTAGTAGTAAGAGTGCTTGGCTAGCATGTATGATGCACTGGGATCAATTCCTTGGTACCACATACCAAGAAAAAGTTGGAACTGGTGCTGTGGCTCAAGAGTTAGAGCACTTGCCTTGAGAAAGCTCAAAGGCAGTGCCTAGACCCAGGACCTGGGTGGGGGGAGAGACAAAAAAAAAAAACCCACCATAAAATATTTTTCACACATGGCCCTTTTTTTCTGTAAATCAGATTCAACAAGCACTTCACAGGTACGCAATAGTCATTGCAGTTTTTATTCAACAATGAAAACAAAACAAAAAAAATGAACAAAAAGTCCCCAAACACAAGTGGCACAAAACTCTAAATAAGCTTTACCTTCAGCATTTGCTCATTTTCAGCCGCAAAGAGAGAGACTGAGCCGAAGACCAGTTTAAAGAGCTTGAGGTACAGGTTGGAAAGCTCTACGTTGGAGCCCATCTCTGGCAGGCGATCCAGGAGATACTCCACCAGGATAGTAGCAAACAGGGCAGAGGTAGTAGGATTTGCCAGGAAAGAATTGGCAACAATCTATTAAAATAAGAAATGCACAAGATATAAAAAAGTAACAAGTTGTCTAAAAACACAAAAGTAAACCTATGGGAAAAATTAACTATTCACCAATAGGGGAGAAATGAGATGCCCTGCTGAACCTAAGCCCCACAGGTCACTTTATGAATTTAAATTGCAACAATCTGCTTATGACAGTATCACTATCAAATACCAGGGGCCTACATATAATACCATTTCACTTCCACTAATCAAGAAATTGGTCAAAGCATTTTGAACTTCTTCCTTCTGTATGTGAGGGCTGTCAATGAGATTAGAACTCAAGGCCTCAATGCTCCCCCTTTACTTTTGTTTTTCTGCTCTCTGCTGCACTCTCACCACTGGAGCCATGCCACCACTACCCGCTTTTTACAGCTTACTTGGAGATAGGAGCCTGGTCTGCCAAGGCTAGCTTTGAACCAACACCCTCAGATCTCATCTTACTACGTAGCTAGGATTAAAGGCCTGAGACACTGAAGTCCAATAGCAAATATATTACTTTTTAAATTTTCTAAATAATGTTCAAGAACTAATGTACCCACTACCTAATGAATGTAACTATAACCCCTCTGTACATCACTCCAACAATAAAATTTTAAAAGAAATTAAGGAAAAAGCAAAATTTTTTTTCCTAAATAAACACAAAATTTTAAAATGGATGTTCAAAGAATGCAATAAATAAGTAAAGAAATTTTATACCTGAAGAGCGTAATTTTTTGAAATTCTTTCCACCATATAAGGAACTGTAGTTTGAAAGATTTCCTTAAATGTTAAGGGATTCATCATGGTAAAGACACCAGCAAAGTGCTCCAACACCTCCTTCTCTTCCTTCATTCTAACAGTCTGGCAGTTTGCTACTCGAATGTACGTTTGTCCGTTTCCTGCTATCTGGACCTAGGATAGGAGAAATCACTCCCGGGAATTAAAAATAAGCTTCTCTATATCAAGTGCATTTCAAAAAATTCCTATTTAAAACAGCCCTGGGGATGAATGGAGTAGGGAAAGGAGTGGATAGGGTCAAAGTGCTATGAACACAGGAAAATACAACTATGAACCCAGTTGAAATTATTTTAAATGGAAGAAAGGTGAGGGAGGATAACAGAAAGGCTGATGAGGTACACTGAGGGTGTATCTGGAAATGTCAGTGACCCCTCTGCTTGTAAAACTCATGTATGCTAAGAAAAAATTCTTAACATTTTAAACAAATGAACACATGTATCTTAAAAATGCCACCCACCCACCCTCCCTTTGATGTGGACTCAGCATAATTTCGGGATTTTTAAAAAGAATTTTAGGGGGCCAGAATTGCCTCGCATGCATGAAGCCCAGGGTTCACTTCCTTGGTACCACATACACAGAAAAAGCCAGAAGTGGTTCTGTAGCTCAAGTGGTAGAGTGCTAGCCTTGAACCCAAAGAGGCTCAGGGACAGTACTCAGGCCCTGAGTTTATGACCCAGGATTGGCAATAAAAAAAAAAGAATTTTAATACAGGTATTCAGATATGAAAAAATGTAAATCTATACCAGCCCTCCTCCATGCTCACCCACTGAACCCTTGAACTTTTCTTTTAATTATTTTGGTCAGTGGTGGGGCCTGAACACTAACCCTGAGCTCTTCAGCTCAAGGTTAGTGCTCTACCCCTTGAGCCACAGCACCCCTTCGGAGAACCCTTGAACTTTTTGTTTTTTTGGTTGGTAGGGATTGAACACAGGTCCTGGGCACTATCCTTGAACTTTTCTGCTAAGGGCTCTACTGCTTTGAGCCATGTTCTATCTCCACTGGACTCCTATAAAAATGAATTGCCATCAAAATGCACAACTAAAGCAAACCTCAGATCATCCAGACAGTAACTGAGCGCTCAGTGTTAAGGGGCATCTTCTACACTCAGCCTGACTTGCAGGCACTTCCTCACCTGGTAAATATCTAAGGCTTGCATGGCATACTTGACAAGTTTTATGTAGATCTGAGTTTCTTTAGGTTGCAACTGCTTGTTGGGAATGAACTGAGCTTCTGGAAAAGACATAGCACATTAAGTCAAGTCCAATTAAACACACTCAGCTGAAAATGCCATTTGTCTACACAACAGCCCAGCATTACCACCAGGTGCTTTACACGACGTGATGCCCCATGTGATGGTCTTGACGCCACAGACTAAGGTTTTCACCAAGCTTCGGCAGTCTGTGACCTGGAATGTCTGCTTGTCCTCCTTGTCTTTTTCTCCTTGCTTCTCAAAGGGAGGCACAGGGGCTGGGGTCACAGGGGTGGCAGGGGTTGGAGGTGGTGGGGGAGGGGGAGCAGGAGTGGGAACAGGGGCTGGGGAGGGTGCAGGGCCAGGGGCGGCAGGGGCAGTGGGCACCCCAGGCAGAGCTGCCTCCACGGCTCCAAGTTCAGACTGAGGCTTGCACTTCTTAAAAATGGCAGACAGCTGGTACCGGGCAATGGTATGGAACTTGAGAACAAAAACCTAATGGGAAAATTAATTGGGGTAAAGACAAGTCATCAACAGGCCAACCGATCCTCTCAGATGACATTAAAACAAGGAGTCAGTGACAGCATCCACTCAAGTCCTCCTGCTCGTTTCCTCTCAAGAGAGGCTGAAGGCCAGCAGTGCCAGAGCACCTCCTGTATGCCAGACACCAAGGAAAGGAGTATGCAGCTTCATCGCCTGGCTGGTGATGCTCAGAAAAGCACTCAACTAGTCTCTCAAGCAGGGCCCCAACTCACACAGCTGCTGACCGGTCCCATCAGGGCTCCGACAACAGCCACTGGCCAGAGGAAACATCTTTTATCCTTCATCAAGGCACCCACTGGGCTCTGGCAAGATGCCCGTGGCTGAGTGAGCTGCTCCTCACAAAACAGTCTTCCAGTTACTGCCAGAAGGATGCAAAGAGCACTCACTCACTATTCTAGTGACTCCAGCCATCCTACGAGGCAGATACCATGGTTTTCCTTGGTTAGAAGATCATTAAACTAGCACAGAGAAAAGCAACTCACCCAAAGACCCTGGACTAGTTCGTGGGAGGGGATCCCCAGTGGGTCCAGAGGGCCAAGAGGGCAACTGGATCCTCATCAACTTGCCAGCCAAGCACTAGCCTCCACTTAGCAATGTGCGGGCAAAGAGCAAGGCAGGGTGCAGCCTAGGAAAGGCCAGTACCTCCAGCATCCGCATGAGGACGTCTCTCCCATTGCCGCTCTCCTGCTCGCTCTTGGAGCGGATGCAGTCCACCAGGTTCAGCAGAAGCTTGCAGGACATGGTCTGGATGCTGCTGGGCAGGGACTCGTCATCAATGTTCTTGGCAAAGAGTTGGACAGCGAGAGAGAGGTCACTGAGGGGCAGGTGCTGGCGAACGTGGTGGACTAGGTCAGCCAGTGTACTGTAGGCGAGGGGGCTATGGACAGAGACCTCGTTAGTGCCGACTCCCTGTGGCTGCCATGAATTCCATTATCTTCCCCAGAACACACACTAGGACTACCCAGCTAAGTCTGCTCTGGGCCTGGTCATGCCTCCCTCTCCACTGAAGGACTGAACAAACAGCCTTTTTTTTGGCAATACTGAGATCTGAACTCAGCCCTCACATTTGCTAAAAGGCAGTTTACCAATATGGTTCCTATGTAACTGGGATTACAGATGTGCAACACTGTACTAAAGTCATGTCATGATGCTATAATCTTTCCTTGCCCAGTGAAAGGTTAACTTGTCATGCTTACCATAAATTCCTAACAGCTACTAGTACTTATGGCTAACCTGAGCAGGAATACTTTACTGCGTTTTGTTTTTTGTTGGTCACGGGGCTTGAACTATTGGCCTGGGCACTGTCCCTGAGCTCTTCGGCTCAAAGGCTACTGCTCTACCACTTAAGCCATAGCACCGCTTCTGGTTTTCTGGCAGTTTACTGGAGGTAAGAGCCTCATAGACTTGAGCCAGGAGTTTGGCCTAGTGGTATAGTGCTTTCCTAGAATGCATGAAGAACCAGGTTTGACTCCTCAGTACCACATACATGGAAAAAAGCCAGAATTGGTGCTATGGTTCAAGTGGAAGGGTTCTAGCCTTGAGTTCAAGCCCCAGTACTAACAAAAAAGTCTCATGGACTCTTTGCTCAGACTGCTTTGAATTGATCCTCAGATCTCAGCCTCATGAGTAGCTAAGATTACAGGAGTGAGCCACTGGTACTTGGCTACATTCTTTTAAGTAACAATGTTAAAAATGACACAGACAGGCCTAGTGGTAGCATGCATGAAGACCTGGGTTCCATTCCTCAGTACCACATACACAGAAAAAGCTGGAAGTGGTGCTGTGGCTCAAGTGGCAGAGTGTTAAGCCTTGAGAAAAGCCCCAGGACAGTGCTCAGTGACACAGAGAAAGGGAAGGGGAAGGGCTCAAAGAAAACATAAAATAGTAGTCATGGGGCCGGGAGTTTGGCCTAGTGGTTAAAGTGCTTGCCTAGCATGCATGAAGACCCGGGTTCGATTCCTTGGTACCACATACATAGAAAAAAGCCAGAAGTGGTGCTGAGGCTCAAGTGGTAGAGCTCTAGCCTTGAGAAAGTCCAAGGACATTACTCAGGCCCTGAGCTCAAGCCCAGGACTGGCAAAAAAAATATATATATATATAAAAAAAAAATAGTAGTCATTTAAACTTACTGCACAAAGCTGAAAGGCTATCTTTTCTTGGAGGTACTACTCTGATTTCATTTAATAAAGACACAAAAAGCAATCTCACGCCTTTCTAAAAAATTGTCTTTTAAAAAGCCAAGTTTAAGTCCCAATGGCTCACATCTGTCTTCCTAGCTACTCAGGAAGCTCAGACAAGAGGCTCTCAGAGGCTGGGAGCATGGCCTAATGGTAGAGTGCTTGCCTAGCATGCACAAAGCCCTGAATTTGATTCCTCCACACCACATAAACCCAAAAAGGCGGACGTGGTCCTATGGCTCAAGTGGCAGAGCACTAGCTTTCAGCAAAAAAAGCTCAAGGACATGAGTGTCCAAGGACAATGCCCAGGCCCCGAGTTTAAGCACCAGGACAGGAAAAAAAAAAAGAGGATCTCAATTCAAAACCAGACAGACAGACAAACCCTGAGAGGCTCTCAACTCTAGCAAAAAGTAGAGATGTGATTTAAGTAGTCGAGTGTCAACCTTGAGCAAAAAAACAGAGAGAACACCCAAGTCCTGGGGTCAAGCCCTAGTGTTGCACCCCCACATTAACAACTAAAAAGTCCTATTTATAAAACCAACGCCCACAGCCTGCATGTGTTGACACACTCTTAACATTAAGTGCCACTCATTCATTACTGCCCCTGGCGCTCAAGCAAATATGCTGCATCTCATTACATACCGCAGAGTCTCTCGAGCAGTATATCCTGAGCCAATTAGTATGGATTCATCAAATAGTTTGTCCATGCACGGAATAAACTCTAGAAAACAAAACGTATTGCATACATCATCTACGAGAGAAATGATACACAGACCTACTTCACAGTGCTTTCAGAGCTGCCATTCTGAAGCCTGTTAGGCAAAGAAAATGGACCCAGAGGAGAGCAGTCAGGGACATGTGCTGTCTCAGGCTAACGCACTGGCTCTGCTGGGCCACAAAAACCACTTACCCACAAAGATGTCATGGGGCATGTTCAGCATCAGAGACTGGACTAAAAATAAGCCAGGTGCTTGTGGTTCACACCTGTAATCCTAGCTACTCAGGGAGGAGAACATCCAGAGGCTCATGGTTCAAAGCCAGCCTGGGTAGAAAAGCCTGTAAGACTCCATCAGCAGTAGAGCTGGATGTGTGCATCAACAGAGTTCTAGCCACAAAGAAGTTGAGCAAGTGTGAAGCCCAGAGTTCAAACACGGGTGCCAGCAATAAAAAGAATAAGTCAAATAGGGCCAGGAGTTTGGCCTAGTGGCAGAGTGCTTGCCTAGCATGCACGAAGATCCAGATTTGATTCCTTGGTACCACATAAAAAGCCAGAAATGGGGCTGTGGTTCAGTGGTAGAGCTCTAGCCTTGAGAAAGCCCAAGGACAGGGCTCAGGCCCTGAGTTCATGCACCAGGACTGGCAAAGAAAAAAAAAAAGTGAAATAAGCATACAAATGGAAGTTTAGATTCTGTACAATAAGCCTGATGGCCAGCCCAGTTTCAATAAGTACACTTACACCAGAAAAGAGCCACCAAGTGACATATCCTTGAGACATACATCGCTGGTTAATTTCCAAAGCAAGGCAACACCAGAAATGCCAAGTGCCACCAGAAAAAAGCAACAAGCACTCTCCTGAGGTCAGGAGGCAGGAAAGATAGTTGAGATTCAGGAGAAACAGAAGAAAGATGAAAAGGGCTGGATACCCAATGCTGAAAGGCCGACAGACAGGTTAAAACTGCAAATAGTGGGGGAAGCTACAAGAAATTGAACTGCACAACCACTGGTTTCCAGATTCTCTACACGATCCCAACCATCAGAATCTCTAGAAAAACTGAAATTCTACTAACCACTCAGGATTTCTCAAACCCACTGGGATCCTCAGAGTTAGCACAAATGGATTACCACTTGGTATTGTTTCTGATGACAAAGAAAGAAGGCTACGATGGGCCGGAGTGTGGCATAGTGGTAGAGTGTCTGCCTAGCATGCACAAAGACCCGGATTCGATTCCTCAATACTACATACATAGAAAAGCTGGAAGTGGTGCTGTGGCTCAAGCGGCAGAGCACCTTGAGGAAAAAGCCCGAGGACAATGCTCAGGCCCCGAGTTCAAACCCCAGGACTGGGTGGGGGAGAGGGGAAACACTAAGAAGGCCAAGAGCTGGGTACTGACTGCTCACACCTGTAATCCCAGCCACTCAGGAGGCTGAGAATTAAGGACTACGGTTCTGTGGTTCAAAGCCAGCCCAGGCAGGTAAGTGGGGGAAACTCTTATATCCAATTAACCACCAAAAAAATGGAAGTGGAGGTGGGGCTTAAAATGGTAGAGCATTAGCCTTGAGCAGAAAAGCTCAGGGTATCTTGGCCCTGAGTTCAAGACCCACACCCTCCCCCCAAAAAATTAAGAAAATGATGTAACTCATACATAATATTTAATATGTTAATGAGCCTTTTTACTAATTATTCTTCCAGTTATCCCTTTTGAGATGTGATGCTCTTACCTATTCAAAACAAGGAAATACTTACAAAGTTTAAAACCAAGTTTGCTTTTAAAGAAAAAGAAAAAAAGAGCCAGGCGCCAGTGGCTCATACCTATAATCTGAGCAACTCAGGAGGCTGAAATCTGAGGATCATGGTTCAAAGCCAGCCTGGGCACAAAAGTCTTTGAGACTCTTCAATTAACCACCAGAAAACTGGAAGTGGCGCTGTAGCTCAAGTGGTAGAATGCTCACCTTGAGCTGAAGAGCTCACAGGGACAGTGCCCAGGCCCAGACCTCTCCAAAAGGGTAGAGTCTAAAAGCTGAACTCAGTAGGTCTAAGATCAGAGTCTAGAGAAGAGCAGCCTGGCATCAGCCTAGGTGAGCAAGTGCGGATGATGCCCAACACCAAACTTTCTGGCCACAACAGCCCAATTGGGCCGTCATCATCAGCGTTCCTCCTGGGAACCCAGACCACCACAGTGACACACATGGAAGCCTCATGCTACCCAGCTGCTCAGACAAAACCACACACTACATCATGACAGAGACACTAGGAAGGCAATGTGACAGTTGCACTGGAGACATAGGTCACACCTCAATATAGTAAGCCTGCCATATTCAATAATTACTCATGGTTTTGACCAAATGCAGTTAAAATTGTTTTTTGGTCAATATGGGGCTTCAACCCTAGGCCTGGACGCTGTCTCTGAGCTCTTCAGCTCAAGGTACCCCTTGAACCATAGCACCTCTTCAAGTGTTCTAGTGTTTAACTGGAGGTAAGAGTCTCACAGTCTTTAGTGCTAGGGCTGGCTTTGAACCGCGATCTTCAGATCTCAGCTTCCTGTGTAGGTAGGATTACAGGCGTGAGCCACGCCTGACTAAATAATTTTTTTCCAAATTACAAAATCAGCCAGGCATTGGTGACTCACGCCTATAATCCTAGAGGACTGTGGCTCAAATCCAGCCCAGGCAACAAAGTCCACAAGCTTCTTAGTGCCATTAAACTACCAAAAAAGCCAGAAGTGAAGCTGTAGCTCAAGAGGCAGATGTCTTCCTTGAGCAAAAAGTTCAAGGGCAGCATCCAGGCCCTCCTGGACTAGCACACAAACAAAAAAAATATTGCAATGAAAAGTATTTCAACATGCTCACCACTTGATCTGAGCTCCATGAGTCCTGTATTATCATCAACTGGGTTATATTTTTGTGAGATCTGCTGAAGGTCACACTGCCCTTAATTCCAGGACACTAAGCTTCCCAAAGAAGCAAAGTAAAAATTTGGTACTCCTTCACCAAACCAAAAAGGGTATGTAATATGCTTTGATTTAAAAGATAAAGAATGTTTTAATGTGTAGCAGGGCAATATGTCTTTAACAGAAGTTGGGCAATGCTGAGGAAGGAAGGAATGAAGCATCTGAATTCTGTGGGTTTTCTCTGGGGCACATGGAACCAGACATCCACACACACCAAGGGCCAACTATAAACAAGATTTGATATGCTCCTCTTAAAGTTCTTTTTGAAACTCTTCAGAGATGCCAATGAAGGAAAGACCACATATTGCACAGGAAGCATCCTAGCCACGTGGCAATGATTGGTGGGAGCTCTGGAGGCAAGCAGGGGCTGGGCTGTGTATGGTCTCCAGGTGTGACTGGAGTGATACTTTGCTTTTGTGCACTCACAATATGTACTGAATCCATACAGGGCAACGGACTGTAACCTTTACAAGTTTGAAAACTGTAAGGAAGTCCACGTTCAGTTTTACACACTCTCTGACTACAAACTCATGGAAAATAAAACTGTTCTGAATGACTTACCATCTCTATATAATTAGGATTTAACTTTAATCTAAAATTTGGATACATTACATAACAATATGCAATCACACATGCAAAGTATCGATAAGTATCCAAAAATATTTACAGAAAAAGTGTAATTATCAGATCAGTAAAAATCCAATCTGGTGAATTACCAGATTAGAAAAAAAAAGTCAGCCTGTGCTAGAAATAATCATTTTCACAGTATAGACAATGAAAATACTATATTTTGTTCTTCTTTTAATGACTACTAGCTATAATAAGCAATAGCTATTTGCAATTCGAAAAAAATTACAATGGCAGAAAAATATGAGTAAAGATACTCTGAATTTAAGCTACGGGAATAATCAGCACATTGAGGGTTTTGAAAAGATAAGCAGAAATCTCCGATGACAGAAGAGATTGGGAGTAGAGGTGGGCAATCAGAGATGCATCAAGAAGGAAAAAGCACACACCCAAGAAAGCAATTCAATTAAAAGTACTGTGGAGACGCAGCAGCGCAGCTGTGGACTGCCACGTGGACTCCTATGGAACTCCCCCTCCCCACCCCGAGATGGAGACAGGCTCAGACAAGCATTCCAAGGAAAGACAGCCTTACGGTTTCTTAGTTCGGTGGTAAGAATGTGTTTTGCAGCAATCAGAAGTTCCTTTCTGAGATGCGCAGTCTCTGCTGGACAATTTGAAAGTAACTGTAACATTCCTTTTACCATCTGCTGTGAATACTTGGTTACCAGCTCCTGTAAGAGGGAAACAACAATGCCGCGAGGTGGGTAAGACAATTCCAAATTCTGCCAGATGCTGGCAGCTCACACCTGTGCTGTTTAAACGGGTCAACTTATGGAATTTTCCTAAGGTAGCTGGTAAGAGTTAAGACAACAACCCTGCAACCCTTGTTGGGAACTAGTGGCCCATGTGAGCCTATAATCCTAGCTACTCAGAGGGCTGAGATCTGAGAATCACATTTCAGAGTCAGCCCTTGATGAAATAATATGAATAAAGGCACCATTGCTAAGTAAAAGTAGTCACTCAATATTCACTATGCACTGGATGAGCCAACCTCGGTGACAATGGAGAGGGCAAACCTTGTGAGGCAGAAAACACAATGATGTGCAAAACATCACAGCAAGGAAAACAGTCCACATTTTGACTTGCCAGGGCTTACCACTGTTAGCAACTGGCAATTCAAAGCACACACTCACAAAAGTTGACTTTTACTGCAGAAGTCAGCAGACTCACCTGGTAAATTCTGATGATGTATGCCAAAAATGACAATGTTTTAATCTGAGCAGCAATGAAGTCAGCATACAACTCCTTGTTGTAAAGCTTATGTTGCCTGAGTGGGAATAAAATTGAATAAAATTCCCAGTATTAGTTCTCACTCTTTGGGTGGCAGTTTACTAAATGCCTAAAATAGTAAGCCCTAGTTCATTTCTATCCTGACTAGAACACAAGAAGCCATAGGAATGTCTAGCCTTCGCTGCACTTCTAAATAATACAAAGGGCTTAAAGATTCCAAAGCAGGTAGTTTGCCAAAACACTTCACGGTAATCACAAAGCGAGTGCCATAACGTCAACACAATACAGATGCAGAACAGGACACGTGTCCTTCTAATACAAGCTCAGGCCACACCAGACCATGCCCTCAAATGCCTTAGCCAGAAAGGCCACAAGGCAAAATGGTAAGTCAGAGAGGTCAGAGGAAGAAAGCTATGCAATTGGAGAAAAGGCTCAAAAGGATGTATGGTATAACTGCACAGATGTGGTGTTCAGGAGTGGCTAAGAAGGTAAAGAAGGGGCCAGGAGCATGGCCTAGTGGTAGAGTGCTCACCTAGCACGCATGAAGTCCTGGGTTCTATTCCCAGTACCACATACACAGAAAAAGCCAGAAGTACCACTGTGGCTCAAGTGGCAGAGTGCTAGCCTTGAGCAATAAAGTCCAAGGACAGTACCCAGGCCCTGAGTTCAAGCCCCAGGACTGGCAAATAAATCAATAATGAGAAAGCCTCAGACATCCCATAGGCCTCAGTATGTTCAACAATACTTTTAAACTTACAAGATAACAGAAACCAAAATATTGTATTTTTTTCAAAATAAAGGACTAAAGTAACTATAACTATTATCACTAAAATATAAGTTTAAAAAAATTTATTACATATATTAATATTGTATCTATGACATACAAACCCTCAGCTTAATTTTATGTTCAAAAATCTATGTGCCAATGACTGTATAGACATTCCCATCTTGAATACTTGTTTAACATGACATTTGAAATATGATGTCAAAATCAATGTTAATAAATTCTTTAATAAAAAAAAAAATGAAGGGGCCAGGAGCATGGCCAAGTGGTAGAGTGATTGCCTAGCATGCACAACGTCCTGGGTTCGATTCTTTGGTATCACATACACAGAAGTAACAAGAAATGGTGTTGTGGCTCAAGTTGGTAGAGCACTACCCTTGAGAAAGCCCAAGCACAGTGCCTAGGACCTGAGTTCAAGCTCTAGGACCAGCAAAAAACAAAAACCAAAATAATCAAAAGTACATGAAATGTTACCAGTTTTTTTGGGTGGGGGGAGGGCAGGTACTGAGGCTTAAACTCAGGGCCTGGGTATTGTCCCTGAGCTTGTTTTACTCAAGGTTAGCACTCTATCTCACAACCACTTCCAGTCTTTTCTGAGTAGTTCATTGGAGGTGAGTGTCTCAGACTTTCCTGCCCGGCTGGCTTTGAACCTCAATCCTCAGATCTCAGCCTCCTGAGTAGCTAAAATTAGTGAGCCAGTGGTGCCATGCTTCACAAAAAAATAAAAATAATAAATAATGTGTGTGTGTGTATATATATATATATTTGGTCAGTTGTGGGGCTTGAACTCTGGGCGTGGGTGCTGCCTCTGAGCTCTTCAGCTCAAGACCACTGTGGGCCACAGCACCACTTCCAGTTTTCTGGTAGTTAACTGGGGATAAGAGTCTCACAGACTTTTGTGCCCCGGCTGGCTTTGAATTGTGATCCTTAGATCTCAACCTCCTGAGTAACTAGGATACAGGTGTGAGCTACCAATACCTGGCTGCTTTACCAATTTTTTTTTTTTTCTTGCCAGTCCTGGGCTTGAGCTCAGGGCCTGAGCACTGTCCTTGGACTTTCTCAAGGCTAGAGCTCTACCACTTGAGCCTCAGCACCACTTCTGGCTTTTGCTTTTCTATGTAGGTGGTACTGAGGAATCAAACCCGGGTCTTTGTGCATGCTAGGCAAGCACTCTACCACTAGGCCAAACTCCCAGCCCCTGCTTTACCAAATTTTAACTTTTAATTCCCATTAGCTTGCACAACAGCAGTGAGTATATTATAACTTGTTAACCTATGTGGCAGTCAACTATATGACAACCTGAAGAAGCCTTACCTGGCTTGTGCAGAAACCTGAATGGCAATGGTATTCATGATCAAGGGCACAAACTCAGCAACAACATTGTGAATGTTCAGCTTGTAAAGCTAAAAAAAAAAAATCACATTTTCATGTTTTTTTATTGGGTTGTTTTTTTTGGGGGGAGGGGGGCAGTCCTGGGGCTTGAGCTTAGGCCATGAACACTGTCCTTGGACTTTCTCAAGGCTAGAGCTCTACCACTTGAGCCTCAGCACCACTTCTGGCTTTTTTCTATGTGTGTGGTACTGAGGAATAGAACCCCAGTCTTCATGCATGCTAGGCAAGCACTCTACCACTAGGATAAACTCCCAGCCCCATTTTTATGTTTTTACATTCCCACTACAGCAAAACTAAATGGCACCTCAAGGAAACTGTGGGATCTGTTTTCTATTCTTGTTTTGTCTTTTTGCTTGTACTGGATTTCAAATGTAGGGCCTTAAGCTTGCTCAACTTGTGCTCTATCACTTGGGCCACATCTCCAGCCAGGTGTTATCTTACAGTTTCATATATTTTTCTACCTGGACTAGCTTCTAATCACTATCCTTCAGATGGCAGCCCCCTCAATGGTTAGATTACAAGTGTGAGTCACCAAAACCTGCCTTAGTTTGTACTTTTTTTTCATTAACATCTTTATGCTACAGAAAATCAGATGAGAGAAGCTGGGAGTCTAATTTAGTGGTACAGTGCTTGCCTAGCATGCAAGAAAGCCCTCAGTTCCATGTCTCAGTACCACATGAACAAAAAAGGCCGTAAGTGACATTGTGGCTCAAGTGGTAGAGTGCTAGCCTTGGAAAAAAAAGCTCAGGGACAGTGCATAGGCCCTGAATTCAAGTCCCAAGCCAGGCAAAAATAAATGAATAAAAGAAAATCAGACAAGAATGTTCTTACAGGGAAGCAAAAAAAAAGGAGAGAACAAAATTAAAAAGCAATACACATACCTGATACATTAAAACAACAATAATGGGCAACTCTGCCAACACTTTGAGAGAAAGTGATCCTCTCGGGATGATGGAGTGCTGTAAGACACAAAGAAGAATGTGGTTATTGCTGCAGCATGGACAGGAGCCCCAGCCAGTGCTCACTGCTCAGCATCGCTGAAGAGGGGTAGGGAAAAAACATGCTTCAATCTTTTGTTTTTCCCCAGTCATGAGACTTGAACTCTGGCCCAGCACAAGTTTAAATCTTTACAAATACCTGCTATGAAAACCCTAAGTACACAGTACTGGTTTTAAGTTTGCTAACATAATCACTGGGAGAAAACAAAAAACTTCAGAGCTGGGTGCTGGTGGCTCACGCCTGCAATTCTACCTACTCAGGAGGCTGAGATTTGAGCATCACAGCTCAAAGCCAGCCTGGGCACAAAAGCCCATGAGACTTTTCTTTTTGGTGGGGAGGAAAAGAGGGGTTATAGGCCTGGAACCTGTCCCTGAGCTCTTGAGCTCAAGGCTATTGCCCTACCCCTGGGCCCCGGTGGTTTCCCTGAACTCTTCAGCAAAAAGCTACCACCCTACCCTTGAGCCACAATCCCAATTTCTTTTTTCTAGTTATTTATTGGAGATAAAGAGTCTCCAGAGCTTACAGTGCCCGGGGCTGGAATTGAACCCCATCCTCTGATCTCAGCTTCCTGGGTAGCTAGGATTACAGGGGTAAGCCACCACACCCGGCTAACCATGAGACTCATCTCCAATTAACCACCAGAAAATTGGACTGGTGCTGTGGCTCAAGTGGCAGAAGTGAAGAGTTCAGGGATAGCACACCTAGGCCTAGAGTTCAAGACCCAAGAGAGACCAAAAAAACAAAACACATTAAAAAAAAAAAAAACTTCAGGAATATCCACCAAAAGAGAAAAATAATTAAGCTAATACTAGTTCACTTAAAATACTAGCCAGGCACTGGTGGCTGAGATCTGAGGATCCTGGTTCGAAGCCAGCCCATTATTCATCTGTTTTGTTCATAGTTATAGTTATTTTCTATTTGTAAGTCAAAAATGAAATTTTATTGAGGACTCACAAAACAAAAAAGGAGTGGAGATGGAAGGGAAAAACTGGAAAGAGGGAAGGGGTGACATTATCCAAAAAGAAATGTGTCCAGCCAGGAGCGGTGCTCATGCCTGTAATCCTAGCTACTAAGGAGGCTGAGATCTGAGAATTAAGGTTCAAAACCAGACTGGGCACAAAAGGATCTGAGACTCTTATCTCCAATTAACCTCTAGAAAACAGAAATGAGGCTTGGCTCACGGTAGGACGATAGCATTGAGCTGAAGAGCTCAGGGACAGTGCCTAGGCCGAGTTCAAGCCCCATGACCCATCAAAAGAAAAATGAGGTTCCTCCAGATAACCACTTATTTATATTAAATGCCTCTAAATATTGAAGAAGAAACTGATCTTTAAAGACCTACAATAGATCATTTGGTCCTCTTGCCAAGTGGAGGAGCCCCAGAAAAGATAAACTAGGTGGGCCAGCTGCCAGTACTTACCGTCCGTGTCTCACTGTCCTCCCGCTCAGGGTTGACTTTGACAGCGATTGTTGTTATCATACCAACCATTTCTGGAGGCGGCACTGTGTTCTCAGGGATCACCTGAGGGTTCTCAAAGTAACGGTTCTACATCCAAAACATAGAAAATGCCAGAAGGTCAAATACGATACACCTGATGAAAAAACATCTGATATTTGGTAGAAGAAAGCAAAATGCTTAATAACACCCTAGAAAAAAAATCATACATTTACATATAAAAATCAAAATATAGGGCTGGGAGTGTGGCCTAGTGGCAGAGGGCTTGCCTAGCAAAATGAAGGCCTAGGTTCAATTCCTCAGTACCACAGACATAGAAAAAGCGGAAAATGGTGCTGTGGCTCAAGTGGTAAAGCTCTAGCCTTGAAAAAGCCCAAGGACAGTGTTCAAGCCCCAGGACTGGCAAAACAGAAAAAAAAATCAATATAAACCTACTTACCAAAAAAGATTTTTGAGCTCCATTATTTATATAATTTATATAAAATGCACAAAGTATCTCAACAGCTCTTTTGAGATTATGGGTAATTTTTTGCTTTTACCAAAATTGCTACAATAAAAATTTTCTTTTATGTTAGTAAAAAGTAAACATTGGGGCTAGGAGACTGCAAAGCATGCAAGAAGCCCTGGGTTCACTTCCTTGGTACTAAATATGCAGAAAAAGCCAGAAGTGGTCTGTGGCTCAAGTAGCATGGCACTAGCCTTGAGGAAAAAAGCCCAAGGACAGTGCTCAGGCCCTGAGTTCAGGCCTGAGGACTAGTAAAAAAAAAAAAAAAAGTTTATAAATAAGGAAATATATATATATATGAATATGTACAAATATATTTTTTCTTTTTTTTTTTTGCTGGTCTTGGGGCTTGAACTCGGAACCTGAGCATTTTCCATGAGCCTCTTTATGCTCAAGGCTAACTAGTGTTCTACCATTTGAACTACAAAGCCACTTCTGGCTTTTTCTGAGTGCTAAAAGTCTCATGTACTTTCCTTCCAAGGCTGGCTTTGAACTGTGATCCACAGATCTCAGCCCGAGTGACTAGCATTATAGGATTGAGCTGCCAACACCTGGCTAACATCAAAACAATTTTTATTTTTGAATTGCCATTTATCAGCCTAGATTTTAACCACCACTAAATTTTTCCTATTATAAAATTAGCAATGTTCCTCCAATTGTTTTTTCAAATAAGCCACTACAAATCTAGATAATAAATGTTAATAGATCCAAATTATAGTAAACACATACCACTACTTTTGGCAGCTCCTTGTAAATCTGTTTCACGAAATCCAAAAAATGATGAATCTAAAAGAAAAAAAGCGTAAGAACATACCTAAAAACAGAAAACACTTAAATATTTTAATTGCCTTAATGTACAAAAACTCATAAAATGAATGGGGAGGTACTGGAAAAGATACAAACAAGCAATGGAAATGGATTGCAAAATATAGGGAATGAAAAATGTTCCTAATTCTAAAGAATAAAAATTAAATACTGTTTTTTTGCCTTTCAGAAACAGCAAAATGTAGAGGTCAAGAGTCTGGCCTAGTGGGAGAGTGCTTGCCAAGCATGCACGAAGACCTGGGTTCGATTCTGCAGTACCACATATGTAGAAAAGTTGGAAATGGTGCTGTAGCTCAAGTGGTAAGAGTACTAGATTTGAGGAAAGCACCTGAATGATGCCCAGGCTCTGAATTCAAACCTGACTGGCAAAACAAACAAAAAAAGAAATAGCAACACACAATACTCGAGGGAAGAGTAAGAGGGAGAACCTCATACTAAGCAAGCAGACACTGCTGAACCCTTTCTAGAAATCAGCTTAGCAATATATGCCTCAACACATTTGACACAACTCAGTAAGTTAACTTGAATGAAGATATCTAGCACTCGTCACAAACAAAATGTTAAAACATTGAAACATCTTAAGTATCCAGAAATAAAGAAATCCTAAGAAAAAAAAATGGACACCATTAACTTTATAAGGAACATTTAGGACTGGGGGCACAGCTCAAGTGTGCCTGGCTAGCAAATTTGAGTGCTTGCCTAGTATACACAAAGACCCGGGTTCAATTCCTCAGTACCACATACATAGAAAAAAGCCAGAAGTGGTGCTAAGGCTCAAGTGGTAGAGCTCTGGCCTTGAGAAAGTCAAGAAAAGGACAGTGCTCAGGCCCTGAGCTCAAGCCCAGGACTGGCAAAAAAAAAAAAACTTCTTTGCTAGGTACAGTGGCTCATGCCTGTAATCCTAGCTACTCAGGAGGCTGAGATCTGAGGATCAAAGTTCAAAGCCAGCCCAGGCACAAAAGGACCTGAGACTCTTACCTTCAATTAACCTCTATAAAATGGGAAGTGGGGCTTGACTCAAGGATAGGGTGGTAGCCTTGAGCTGGAGAGCTCAGGGACAGCACCCAGGCCTACTTCAAGCCCCATGACCCATAAAAAACACAATTTTTTTGTAGTAATTTTTCTATGATTGGGAAAATGCTAATAAAGTGGCATAAAGTCATTATGACATAAAATTTTACACACTGTACCATCACAATTATGCAGAAATACATAGATAAAATGAGAAAAGGGAAACAGTACCAGGCAGAAATTCTCTATCTTATTTATGCTTAGCTTCCAAGTGATCCATGTAATATTTTACTAAGGTTATCTATCCTACGAGAAGAAACGTTTGTAATTATGGTTGAACGTGCTGTGCTTGCTGAAAATAGATACCAATAACTGATCTTAACTTTTATAAATTAGTAAGCTTTCATAAATTAACTCAGACATAAATAAGTTCCTCACACATTTAAAGGATATAGATGATTATCCCCATATTACTGAAAAGGCTCTCGGCGTTATGAGCTCACCACACCCCACTCAGCTACTGAGCTGCAGAGCTCAGCAAAATATTCACATATATTTAGCAAAATATTCACATATATGTTCAAAATAAACAAACTGGCAAAAACATTAAAAAAAAAAGGTGCCCGGATTTGGGCTTAGCTTTCTATACTGTCCAATCAATTTTAAAAGGATCAAAAATTCATGAGCGCAAGGAACTTGACACTTCATAAATGCTACTAGGATTAGTAACTTACTTCTTGTGTGATCGGTGGTCTGAACTGTTTGTGTAGTTCAATAATTATTCTTAGACAAATAAGAACATTTTCTTCATTTTCTGTCTTTAAAAAAATATGAAAAACAAGTTACGCTTCTGAAGATGTTTCAATATCACGATCCAAGACTAACTGTCCAAGTATTTTTGAATACACACTTTCCTTTATTTTAGTTGATTTTTTTTTTTGATTTCATAACCTCCTAGAAGAAAGCTCTTCCAGGCAGGAAGTGCATGGACTCTTCCCAGTGATCACCTCAAGGGCAACCTGCTAGCCAGCTCTATGCAATCAACTGAGACCACACCAATGAACTGCAAGAGAAGCATCTTCAACACCAAACTGACCACATTCACTACGCTTGGAAATACAGACTGAACATCTGTGATCCCAAAACAATGAACCTAAAATGCTCTTCAATCCCACATTCTTTGAGCATCCAAGGAGATACCACAAGTGAACCAGTCCACACCTGACCTCACTTGTTGGGCCAGTCAAAACACAGACATTCAAAGTACAATATAAAATTACCTTTGAGCTACATGTATAAAGTGTAAATAGTTTGTAAGTGAATTTAATATTTAGACTTGGGCTATGATCCTAAAATATTTCATTATGAATATACAAATATTTCAAAATCCAAAAGTGTTTCAAGGACTTTCGGAACACTCAATCTGTTCTGCCAAAACCAAAAAGAGAACAATTATCAGGTTAGAACTCACCGTACACAGGACCCTGTCTGAGCACTTAAGGCTGTGCAAGGATTTCCAACCACATTTTACTTATGAGATTAAAAGCCTCATAGAAGGTAAGCAATATAGCTAACAGGGTCTAGCTGGGCCGGGAGTTTGGCCTACTGGTAGAGTGCTTGTCTAGCATGCATGAAGACCCTGGTTCGATTCCTCAGAACCACATATATAGAAAAGCCACAATAGGTGCTGTGGCTCCTTAAAGTAAACCCCAGGACAATGTTCAAGCCCTGAGTTCAGTCCCCACAACTGGTGAAGTAAATAAATGGTACAGCCAATACTCCAATTCCTGTTTTGGAAAGTGTATCTTGCCAAGAGGCCCAATGATACAATAGAACTCTAAACACATTAAGATTCACACAACTGAAAAACAACAACAACAAAAAAACCATTTAGAGTAAGAAAACAACTTTAGAGACCAATTTAACAAAGTGAAAGGCCTGGCAGGGAGTTTCCTAGTGGTAGAGTGCTTGCCTAGCATGTACAAAGACCAGGGTTCGATTCCTCAGTACTACATACATAGAAAAAAGCTGGAAGTGGTGCTGCAGCTCAAGTGGTAGAGCTCTAGCCTTGAGAAAGTCCAAGGACAGTGATCAGGCCCTGAGTTCAAGCCCCAGGACTGGCCAAAAAAAAAAAAAAAAAGAAGAAAAAAAAATGTTAAGTCAGGTGTGGTGGCTCACTCCTGTAATCCTAGCTACTTAGGAGGCTAAGATCTGAGGATCAAGGTTCAAAGCCAGCCCGGCACATAAGGACCTGAGACTATCTCCAATTAACCTCTAGAAAATGGGAAATGGGGCTTGGTCACAAGGGTAGGGCAGTAGCCTAAAGCTGAAGAGCTCAGAGACACCCCCAGGTCCAGGGATAGGGTGGTAGTCTTAAGATGAGGAGCTCAGAGACAGTGCTCAGGCTGAGTTCAAGCCCCATGACCCACCAAAACAAACAAAAAAAAAAATGTTAGGGCCAGGAGTTTGGCCTAGTGGTAGAGTGCATAGCATGCACAAAGAAAAAAACCACTTACATAGAAAAAAGCCAGGAAGTGGTGCTGAGGCTCAAGTGGTAGAGCCTTGAGAAAGCCCAAGGACAGTGTTCAGGACCTGAGTTCAAGCCCAGGACTGGCAAAAAAAAAAAAAAAACGTTACTTACATGAATCAGAATTAGTGTGGAAGGCAGACTACTGTATAATACTGGATTTTGCTAGAACAAACTCTGTAAAAGCTCTGAACCTGGCCACATGAAGACTTAATTCCTAACACTTACCTCTAAAAAGCGAAACATGACAGACAAAACGTTTTTTGTGTGAGGGCGAAGATGCTCATTGGTTGGTATTCTATGAATTATTTCAAGCACTAGCTTCCGAAGTTGCTGGTAAGGAAAGACAAAGTTCCAAATTAATTGTGTCATACTTTTTACAAATGGCATGCAGCTCTAACCACCACCATACAAGATGGAGCTAATTTTTAAATATTCTATAAACCAAATGAATTCAGACTATTTGAAATATATTGCAAACATACAATAATGTAATAATGAAAGCCCCCACCCTCAATAACTAATAAAAGCTAGTAAGGGGCCGAAAGCATGGCCTTATTGTGAAGTGCTTGCCTATCATGCATGAAGACCTGAGTTTGATTCCTTGGTACCACGTACATAGAAAAAGCTATAAATGGTGTTGTGGTTCAAGTGATAGAGCACTAGCCTTGGGGAAAGACCAAGGACAGTGCTCAGGCCCTGAGTTTAAGGCCCAGGACTGGCAAAAAAAAAAAAAAAAAAAAGGGTGGGGGTGAGAAGGAAATGGGAGACAAAAACATGAGAAGGGGTATCAATGTGTAAGAAGTAAAGTGCCTACTACTTTGTGAATGTAACTGTAACCCTTCTATTACCTGGACAATTAAAAAATAGAATAAAATAAAAAACAACTCTCCAGGTATTAAAAAATAGTATTGAAATTGGCTTACAATAGGTAGTACCATTCAACTGTTTTTCTTTATTTGTCTAAATTGTCTATAGTAAACAATGTAGATATATGTAGGTATGGATACATAAGAAATATATAAACTAAACGAGGTCACTTTGTTGAGGCGGTCACAGTCTCGGACAAAGCATGAATTGACAAAGCCTCTTTGATTCTTTGTTTTCACTTGGGAGGGACTGGGAAAGAGAGCCACTGTATCACTTGAGTCAGGCCCCTGGCTCTTTTAGACTTTTTTTTTTTATAAGGTCTCATACTTTGCCCACATGGACAAGGATCCTGCAGCTTATCTTCTGTTCAACTGGGTCACAGATATGCAACTATGTCTAGATTTTATTGGTGGAGATGGGGTTCTCACTAACTTATTGCTGGCCACAAATTTCTCCTAATCTCTGCTTCCTAAGATTCTGATATTACAGGCTAGTCTCAGCACACTCAAATAAAACCTTTTTGCATTCTTAAACAATAACCATGTTAGGGGGGAAGGGAAATGGGGACCATGACATGTGAAAGGATATCAATGTGTGGGAATTAAGGCACCATTTATCTGGCAAATATCATGTAACCCTTCTATTCATTACAATAAAAAATATATTAAAAAAACAAAAAAAATAATAACCATGCTTTCTGAGTTGTCTTTTTTATTTTTTATTTTTTGCCAGTCCTGGGCTTGAGCTCAGGGCCTGAGCACTGTCCTTGGACTTTCTCAAGGCTAGAGCTCTACCACTTGAGCCTCAGCACCACTGCCGGCTTTTTTCAATGTATGTGGTACCGAGGAATCGAACCTGGGTCTTCATGCATGCTAGGCAAGCACTTTTAACCACTAGGCCAAACTCCCGGCCCATGAGTTGTCTTATTTTATAAATGGTTTACAAACATTACAAACATATAGCACAACATTTCTCTCTCACTGCAATTCTGTACCACATTACTACCTGAGCTGGCTTTTCCTGAAGAAACTGGACTTCACCATCTTGGAGAAATGTAAGAAATCGAGGGATGATGTGTTCCAGGAATGTTGAATATTGAGGAGATGATGTTACATTCTAATCAAGCAAAAATGAAAAATAATCCCATTATGTGATATATATTTACTTTCATTTCAATTGCATAAATTATAGTAATCTCTAAAGACTATCTGGGTATTCTCAGATGTGTTTGTAGGAACAGTTTATAAGTTAATTGAGATGACTGTTGGCTCAGAAATCAAATTCAAAAGATCTAAATACAAAAACTCACACAGGGTATGGTAGCCACTCAGGATGTTGAGATCTGAGGATCTCAGTTCAAATCCAATCCCGCAGTGAAATCCATGAGACTCATCTCCAATTAACCACCAGAAAACTGCAAATGGTGCTATAGCTCAGGGGTAAGGCAGTAGACTTGAGCTCAGGGAGAGCACCTGGGCCCAGAGTTCAAGCCCCATGACCAACAACACACACACAAAAAAAACTTCACTGATAAAATTACAAATGCTTGGGGCCAAGTGTTTGGCCTGGTGGTAGAGTGCCTGCTTAGAAGACTAGGGTTCGATTCCGCAGTACCACACACATACAAAAAGCCGGAAGTGGTGCTATGGCTCAAGTGTCAGAGCACTAGCCTTTGAGGAAATCCCAAGGGCAGCGCTTAGGCCCCGAGTTCAAGCCCAAGGACTGGCAAAAAAAAAAACAAAAACCTACAAATGCTGGAAAGAAGCAGAGCAAAATGGTAGATTAGAGCAGAGCAAAATGGTAGATTAGAGCATCTATCATTTTATTCCATGAATGAGGAGAAAAGTGACAAGGAAAAGACCACTTCTTGAAGAGAGGAAGAAAATCAAGCACAGTGAAAATAAAACTACAGAGCAAGCCAGCAGGAGATTTGTGCCTGTCCCAACTTCCCTTCAGGGACAGAGGAGCTAAAAACTCCAATACAAGGTTCTTACTAGAAAAGAAGATCCATCTTGGCTCCATATTTGCCTAAAGACACTTGAGCAACAGTGATTGGCCGTCAACAGGGACGGCTGCAAAGACATGTTGTAGTTCATCAACTATCATAGCTTGAGCTTGCACACATCCTCGATCTGAGTAGAGAAGAGGTCTGCACAGTGTCCAACACTAAAACTAAATGTTAGGGAAGCTCACTCCTGTAATCCTAGCTACTCAAGAAGCTGAGATCTAAAGATCACAGTTCAAAGCCAGCTGAGCAGAAAAACCTGTGTAACTCTTATCTCTAACCTTCAAGAAGCCAGAAGCAGAGCTGTGCCTCAAGAGGGAGAGCACCAGCCTTAAGTGAAAAAGCTCAGAGACAACACCCAGGTCCTGAGTTCAAGCCTCAGGCCCAACACACACAAAAAAAGTTAAGGAAATCCACAGGACAACCCATAGTAACTGTTGATTATAGAATTTTCAATTATTTTCCCCAGGCCAAATCTGGTCCCAGCACTCAGGAGGTTGAGGCAGGTGGATCACAGGTTTGAGGTTAACCTTGGCTATACTGCAAAACCCCATCTCCCAGAGAGAGAGAGAAAGAGAGAGGGGAGAGGAGAGAGGAGGGAGGGGAAGGGGGGTGAAGAGGAGAGAGGGAGAGGAGAGAGGTGAGAGAGAAGAGAGAGAGGAGAGAGAAGAGAGAGAGGAGAGAGAAGAGAGAGAGGAGAGAAGAGAGAGAGGAGAGTAGGGAGAGAAGAGAGAGAGAGAGAAGAGAGAGGGAGAGAAGAGAGAGGGGAGGGAGGAAGGGAAATATATTCAATAAGTTATCTAGTTAGTATGGCAGTATTTCAACTGACTCAGCAACCAGCTTTTTTGATCCAGATTAATGTATTTCTAACATGAAGGTTTCTCTTCTTTGCCTTGCAAGATACCCCAATTAATTAGCCTAAAACTTTATCCCTAAGGAGCTAGTAAAATGATGAACTAAGGTCATGGCTCAAGTCATGGAACACCTGTTAGCACAGTAAAATCCCTGAGTTCAAACCCCTGTGCTTCCAAAAGAGAAAAAGAAAACATGAAATCAGTCACAAACCCTTCTGAATCATTAGAAGTGATTGTTTCTTTAAAAAAAAAAAATTGAACTTATTCATTGCAATATGAAGTCATTTCCAGAAAAATCTGTCGATGGAACAGTAACTGAGGTGGACAGATGAGCCCTGAAGGTGGGCAGCACCATCCCACAGGCTGGGGCCTGGATGGAAGCAAAGTGGGAGAAGAGAGGACGTCAGCTAGCACAGGCAGCTCACCCTCTGCTTCCCATTGTTACCTTGTGAGCTGGCCTGATACACTCCCACCAAAATGAACGGTTCCTCCCTCAAGTCCTTTTTTCTCTGTCACACTGATCAAAAAGTCTAATGCAGAAATGAAAACATGTTTCAAAAACAGTAACAAAGCCAACATTCCTCAACACAGTTTGGAGGTCATTTTCACTAGTGTGGAAGACAATAAACATGCACAGTTCCAAATTTTAATTTTTCAAGTACAGTAAGTTAAAACAACTTCTGAGTTGGTACAGTGACAGAACAGCAATAGAGAAGCGTATGTGTTTGCCTTGACAAGAATATAAAAAATAAAGCCCATACCTCAAAATTTTCACTAACTTCTTGCATCATTTTTAACTTTGTTTCATCAGCTGTAAATAACAAAACAACCCATCAGGTAATGGAAATTATGTTTAAGATTGTTCCTAAATTCTTAATTTGGTAATTTAAGAGAAGCAATCAGATCTTATCAGTTTGACTGTCACAGCCCAGCAAAAGAAGGCACATTAAGTTCCCTATAACCAGCCATCATACATTCATCCACCACACACACACACACACACACACACACACAACACACACACACACACACAGAGGTGCCTCTTTGGGGCTCCAGCCAGAAATACTCATCACTTTGCTTCTCCATAAGGTAGAGAAAGGAAAAGCAAGGGATTTTTTTTTTTTAAAAGCTATTAAGTCAGTAGGTTAATCATTTGAACAGTGATGAATGATATTAATTATAATTAACATTAATGCATTGCTTAACTACAAAAAGCATCAACTCACGTGTATTCACATCGGTTAGAGCTGCCACAAACTGAAGGTATTTTTTCATGAGAGTGGTTTGGTCAACCACCGTAGCCCCCTGTGTTGCAACAAATGCCATTTTGTTCTGTGAGTTGGTTTCTTTCTCAGAAGAAAAGTAACAGGTCCATGAGTTCCCTCAGCCTATGAAAAGGAGCATCCTGTTAGCTAACTTACAAGTGCACTGCTCATAACCTCTGAAAACCTAAATCACTGCACTTGCATTAACCTAAATGAATACTTACACTCGGCTAAGATAACTTAAGATCTCTGTTTCACAATCACCAGTACTAAGTAGGGAAATCTTTAAGGTAAGTCTTTAAAATCCAAAGACAAACAAAAGCAGAAACACCACTCAGAGAGTTGAGGGCATCCTTCCATAGCAAGGCATGTGGCCTGTATTTCAATTTCCAGCATCACTAGAACAATAAAATCAAAATCACCTTGCCAGGCATTACTCCAGAGATGGCTTAAAAAGGTTCAAATTTTGTTTGCAAGTGAGGCACACAACGGTCTAGAAAAATTCTCCTCCAGGGTGACTAGAGGCAGGCTGACCATTCTTTGAGAACTGCTCCAAGCTGTCACACGAGCGGAAACTTGGATTTCATCCAGAACTGTCACTGGGGGAGGGGGAGGGGGGGAGGTCAAGTGGCAGAGGGCTTGCTTGCCCTGTAAACTTATCAGTTAGAACCCTAGTTCCATAGCAAAAACTACCTCCGGTGTCCAGAGAGGACCAGCTGAAATTGCTTGTCCAATTCCACACTGGGAAGCGGTTTCAAGCTGAACATCTGTGGTTAAATTCCAGAAACCGTGGCTACTCGGGAGGCTGAGTAGCTAAAGATGTCGTTCGAAGCCAACCGGGGCAGAAAAGACTCTTATTTCAATTAACTATCAGAAAATAGAGCTATGATTCAAATGGTAGAGCATCAGCTTGGTGGGGGTGGGGGTAATGGGGGAGGGGGGAGTGGTCAGGGACATCACCCAAGGCCCTAAGTTCAAATTATGAACTTTAAAAATAATTTTTTTAAATAATAATAATAACAATAATAATAATAATAATAATAATAATAAAGTGGTTTCATGCAGATGGGGTCAACCCTGAGGCACGGGCATCATCACTTCGGTGTAGCAAGGGAAGACGACCATAAACCTGCCGAAACATCCTAACCCGGAGGCCTAGGAGAGCCAAGTCACAAGGACACCACCGAGCGGGGGGGGGGGGGGGGGGGGGGGATCCTGCCGGGCCGGCGGGGGGGGGACCTGGCTTTGCCTTGGCCCTTCGAGGACCCCGTCTTCCCGACGACACCGCCCCATCTCCATCCTCTAGAACCCAAGACTTAGGCCGGCATCGGTGTTCTCGCGTGAAGTCCTCAACGTGTGCCTCTTCTCAGACTCCCCCACACCCCCCCACCAAAAAAAAAAGTCGGGGTCCCCCCCCCGCCCCCCGCTTTCGACTGCGCCCCACCCTCCCACACGAGGTCCCATCCCGCCGGGTTCGGGAACCTACTGGGACTACGGAAAAGCCCACCGTGTTCCCCAGCAAGGTGGGGGCTCCACGACCCTGCGCCACGCCCCCCCCTGACCCCCCCCCCCACCCCAGGCCGGGCCCGGCCAAGCCCCGGCCCACCGCGCGCGTCGGCACCGCCGGGCCGCCAGGGGCGCTGTCGCCGCCCTACCTCGACTCCCCGAGTCCGATCCGGCCCTGCCAGGTGCTCCCGTGGAAGCCCCGGTGGGTTCGGAGCCGATCCCCCCTGGCTCCGAGAAACAAGAGAAGAAGCAGCTCCCAAGCCCTGACCGCGGCGCAGACAGTCGCGGAGTCTCTCTGCGCTCCCCCTTGGCCGGCGGCGGCTCCGGTCACCCAAGAGCGACCGCCTCAGAAGCGGCCTACGGCAAGCGCCGAGGCCCACGCCGCGCGCGCCCGAGCTGCGCGCCGCGCCACTCCCCCCGCCCCCTCGCCCGAACGCACGCACGCGCGTGCGCGCGGCCCGCCCCGGAGCAGCGCTGAAGGTTTCCCCCCCTGCCGCTCGGGGTCGCCGACTTCCGACGTGGCTGGCGGGGTGGCGGCTGGCCGGAGGCCCAATTCCACCACCCCGCAGCGGCCTCCTAACCCCCGGAGCGAGCGAGCGAGCGCCGCTCTCACCCCGAGCGCCGTTAGATCCGCCCTTCCTGCACTCACTAAAGAACTGGCATCCCGCGACCCGCATCCGGGCCCGCGCCCCCCCACGACAGGAGCGGTCGCCGCCCGCCGCCACCGCTTCGGCCTCCGCCTCCGCCGCCGCTGCTACCGCCGCCGCCGCTGCCGCCGCCGCCGCCAACGCCGCGCGCAGCCCCGCCCCCGCTTAAAGCGACGCCGCCTGGGGAGGACCGGCCCCGCCCCCGAGGGCGTGAGGCCTGGTGGGCGGGGCTAGTGGGGGCGTGGCAGCCCCCGGGGTCCGCGCAGCTGGTGCGCACGGGGAGCAAGCCCTCGCCCTCCGAAGCCCCCAGCTGACGCCTTTTACTCTTGCTCCGAGGGGTTTTCCTGGAAGGCGACGAGAGGAACCCGACCCACTGACTCCCCTTCCCCTCGCCATTCTTTTTTACCCACTTATCAGCCCTCCCCACCCCCACCTCGATTCTTTTCCGTCTTTGGTCACCCGATGTATTCCCTTTTGCTCCTGGGATGATGGATGGATGGATGGATGGATGGATGGATGGATGGATGGATGAATAGATAGATGATTGGCTGGGGTGGATGGATCTGAATTCCTCCCCACCCCCAATCTGGGGCTTAAACCACCCCGTCTTGGGTTTGCAACCGGCTTGCTTTTGCTAAGCTGATGCTCTACCACTTGAACCCCACCTAGAATTCGTGTAATGATATCTCAGATGGGTCTAGACGTGGTTACAACACGTCTGTAGCACGACAGGCCCTTGGGAGGCCTGATGCAAGAGGATCAAGTCGTTGGAGGCCAGCCTGTGTGTTACAATATGAGACTCGTCTCTAAAAAAAAAAAAATGTGGCTGGCTGTTAATGGCTCACACCTGTAATCCTAGCTACTCAAGAAGCTGAGATCTGAGGATCGTGGCTTAAAACTATCCCAATCATCATGGACAATAAAGTCTCTGAGACTCTTTATCTCCATTAACCACCAGAAATGGTGCTGTGGCTCAAAGTTATAGAGCACTAGCTTTGAGCAAAAGAGCTCAGGAACAGCCCCCAGGCCAGGATTAAACCCCACAACTGACATAAATACCTACCTACCTACGTACTAGGGGTCCAGCCCTTGGATGTAGCTCAATGGGTAGAATGGTAGCGTGCACGAGCCTTGAGTTTGATCTTCAACATTGGAAAAACATGTGTGCATACATACTTAAAATTTTCATTTTTAGGAGGTTGAGAGTTGAGGATCACGGTTGGAAGCCAACCCAGGCAGAAATTCTATGTAACTACCAAAAGCCAGCTTAACTGGTGGAGTGCCAGTCTTGAAAAGAAAAGCTAAAGGACAGTGGCCAGTACAACCAATAGATAGATTGATTGATTGATTTTGCTGATCCTGGGGCTTGAACTGAGGGCCTAGGCACTGTCCCTGATCTTCTTTTTACTCAAGGCTAGCACTCTATTACTGGAGCCACAGCACCACTTCTGGCTTTTTGTGTATGTAGTACTGAGGAATCAAACCCAGGGCTTCATGCATGCTAGGCAAGCACTCCACCACTAGGCCACACTCCCAGCCTAATTGAATTTTTATTAAAAAGTAGATGTTTGTGGGGTTTTTTAATTTATCTATTGTCTGTACTAAGGCTTGGACTCAGTGCCTAGATGCTGTCCCTGAGCACTTCCAGCTTTTGAGTGGTTAACTGGAGACAAGGCCTCATGGACTTCCCTGCTTGGGCTGACTTTGAACCACAATCCTCAGATCTCAGCCTCTTAAGTAACCATGATCTACCAGCACCTGGCTCACAAAGAATATTTTACCAAGTTAAACAACCTCAAGTATTTGAAACTCTAAACAGTTCCAGATTCCCAATAGACAAACCAAACCGCCCAAGTCCTTAAGCAGATTTAATGACTACCAACTTCAACTGAGCCTTTGTTTCAAAGGTATTGTATCGTTAGCCTTACAGCATTTTCCTGGGCCAGGACTGTGAATAGACCCATTTTTTTTTCTTTTTTTTTTTTGTCATTCCTGGACCTTAAGCTCAGGGCCTGAGCATTGTCCTTGGGCTTTCTCAAGGCTAGAGCTCTACCATTTGAGCCACAATACCACTTCCGGCTTTTTTCTATGTATGTGGTACCGAGAAATCAAACCCGAGTCTTCCTGGATGCTAGACAAGCACTCTACCACTAGGCCAAACTCTCGGCCCCCAAACTCACTTTTTTTTTTTAAAAGGAAAATGGGTTTGTTAAACACTTGAAATATGATGTAAAAATCAATGTTAATAAATTATTTAATTTTTTTTAAAAAAGGAAAATGGCCTGGGAGCGTAGCCTATTGGTAAAGTGCTTGCCTAGCATGCATGAAGCCCTGGGTTCGATTCCTCAGTACCACATACATAGAAAAAAGCCAGAAGTGGTGCTGTGGTTCAAGTAGCAGAGCACTAACCTTGGGCAAAAAGTGTCCAAGGACTGTGCCCAGGCCCTGAGTTCAAGCCCCAGGACTGGAAACAAAAGGAAACTGAGGCCCAGAAAGTTGACTTTTCCCAGATTATACATGGAGAACCCAGCGTCTCCTGGTCCCTAGACTTGGTGTGGCTATTGCTGGAGGTACAGCTCTTCACGGCTCTTAGTATATTCTTAAGAAACTTTTCTCGACTCAGACTGACTGGGCCCCCCCCCCCCCCCCCCCCCCCCCCCGCACTGCTGTTCTGAAGACAACGAGTACGCCCTCCAAATGTGTTGACACCCCCCTGCAGGCAGCCTACCCCGGATAGCCCACTAGGGCTATAATTGGCCACGAAGACGGAGAGGCCATCCCATCCCTTTATGGTGTGCCAGGATGGCCTGCCCAGCTGAGACTACAACCCAGATCCCATCTGAGTCCATCCTAGTCCAGCTTGCAAAGGCGAGACTCCCTTTGCTCTGGGACAGCAGACGAACACACCTGCTTGGACCAAAACAGCAACGCTTCACCCATGGCAAGGCCCTCAAGTGACAACCCAGTGACGGTGGGACTGAGAATGACCACGAGTCCTGTGTCAACCCTTCGTGGGGACCCAGGTGTGCCGGACCTGGGTCTGAAGAGTAGTTTGGAAGTGGTCCCAGGCCGTTTGCCTGGTACAGACACAGTATAGGTGCTCGATGTTTCTGGAATGCAGAGCTAGCAGCCCCTCAAGCCACCAGCTTGCAGACGATGACACACACACACACACAGGCTTGGAGAGGCCCCCTGGGGCCTGCGCGCGCCCTAGGGGACGCTGAGTCAGAGCGCGCGCGGGCGCGCACGGACCGGTGGAGAGGAGGGAAGGAGGGGTGCGGGAGGAGGGGAGGGGAGAGGCTTGCGTGGGCGGAGAAGGGGGCGGCGGGGAGGGTGCGCGCGGAGGAGCGCGGCGCCGCGGGCCGGGGTCGCGCGCCACGGGCTGTAGGCGGCGGCTCCGCGCCACGATCCGGCATCCCCGAGTTTCGGAGGCCGCCTCCTCCCGCAGCTCCAGTCCCGCGCCTCCCGCTGCAAGCCTGGCCATGGCCTCCGCTATCCGGGGTCGCCTCGGCCGCCTCAGCCTCTGGCTCGCCTGTCTCCTGTCCTTAGTACCGGCGAGGGTGGCCGCAGGTAAGGCGCTGAGCCCCGCCGCCCACCGCCCCACCATCCGGCGGGGAGCAGCGATGCCTCCTCCTCTCCCCTTTCACCCGTCGCCCTCCCCACCAGGAATCGCCGGTACCCCTCGGGGCCCGCTCGTCCCTCTCGGGTTGGCGATGCCGGAGATGCGCGCAGCAGCGTGGCCGGCGCGCCCACCTGCCTGGGGCCCGCGGGAGCCCTGGTGCCCACTGGGGGGCGGGGACGCAGCCGGGAGGCCCCGGGTGGGCCAGTGGTGGGCTTTTGCGCTACCCCAATCGTGGGGTTCTCCCTGCCTCCTCCCCTCCCCCCGCCTCCGGTCGAACACGCAGCAAATTTGCCTTAAGAATGTGGTCTTTTAGGGTGAAGGTTTCCATTAAGGGGATTATGGAGGATTGGGTTGGGGGTGGGAGTCCAATCTAGAACTCCAAGAAGCCATTCTGCCATTTCCTCCCTGGGAGTGATTTCCAAAATGGACCCCAAGGTGCTGCCCACCCCCGTACCTACCTCCCCATCGCGCTGGGAGATCAGACTCGAGGGACGGGTGGACCGAGCGCAGCTGCGGGGAGGGTAATTCGTAGCTGGTGATTTTCATCTCGGCTCCCCCATCCCCAACCCCACCAATAATAGCAGGCAAAGGAAGACCCCGTGCAAATCTGCGAAACCTGCGTGTCAGGCATGACTTGAGAATACTGTGGGAATTGTGCTGCGCAGGATGGGCTGCTCCCTTCTGGGGGGAGGGGATCGTGAAGACACGGAGTCTCTTATCCCTGAGGGTCACGCGTCTAGAAATGATCGGCATGGCCTGAGTTGAAAGGAGAGGGAGTGGGGCTGGGCTGCTCAGGTCTCCACACAGGAGGCTGAGCTCCTGAGGATCCCAGCGTTGGAAGCCAGGCTAGACAGACAGTCCATGAAACTAACCTCCAATTAAGAGACCATAATAGGGGGCTGGGAGTTTGGCCTAGTGGTAGAGTGCTTGCCTAGCATGCACAAAGACCCGGGTTCGATTCCTTGGTACCACATACTTAGAAAAAGCTGGAAGTGGTGCTGAGGCTCAAGTGGTAGAGCTCTAGCCTTGAGAAAGTCCAAGGACAGTGCTCAGGCCCTGAGCCCAAGCCCAGGACTGGAAAAAAAAAAAAAGAGACCATAATAGCCAGAAGTAGAGATGTGGCTCAAGTAGTAGTCCCAGCTTTGAAAAGACTCTGAGTTCAAGTCCCAGGACCAAGACATACACACACACCCTACACCCCACAAAAAAACGACTCTTCAAAATCCATGTGTGGCTCTCAGGCTGGCAGACCACACTCTTGATATGGCCGAAATTACAGTGGCAGAGAAATAGGGGCTCGGTATCCCTTTCCACCACACTTTGTGGGGGGTGCAGCGCATGAATGTGTTGCATCCTGGATACCCAACAAGTTTGAAGTGCCGTACCCACTAACTTATTCCAGGTTGTGTTCTCCAGAGGTAAGTATTTGACAAGTGTTTGGACTGTCTATATGTGCCATCTGAAAGGGTTGGTGGTGGGCATGCTCTGGAAAATACCACCTAGTATGGTAAATTGGAATCAGGCTTTTTAGAATCAGGCTTTGGTAACACTTGCCCTTTGGCTCCTTTACCCCGCAGGCACCTGCAGTCCTCCTCAAGTACCTTTCTTAGTGGCTAAACTCTGCCACCTAGGCAGGGTCACTAGGGTTCCCAAACCTGAAAGCATGAATCTAGATAGCCAAGTGTCCACGTCTTCATGATTCACTTCAACCTGGATATCTGGACACCTCCTAAAGCTAACATTCACCCCCACCCCCAGAACACCATCACTTAGAGGGTGTGAAGCTCCAGCTTTTGAAAATCCAACCTGAATCCAGGGCCCATGTCTCACACCTGTCATCCTAGCTACTCAGGAGCCTGAGAGCTGAGGATGGTGATTAGAAGCCAGCCCAGGCAAGGAAGTCCGTGGGACTCTTTATCTTCAGTTAATCACCAGAATGCTGCAAGAGGCACTAGGCTTAAGCACGAAAGCATAGGGAGAGAGCCCCCAAGCCCTGGGTTCAAGCCTCAGGACTGGCACACACACACACACAAAACCTACCCTGAGAAAAAGCACTTCGGGGCCTGCTAAAGACAGGGCTGGCGGTAGAGGGCTCCAGGAACCAAACCAGCTACTGCTGTAGTCAAGCCAAAGCCCCGCCCACCCCGCCCCCTCCCAGCCCCAGGGTGCACCTCCGGATTTCATCCCCTTGGCAACAGATCTGCATCACTCCGCTGCCTTGCCTCCTAACAGCAGATCCTGAGTGGCCATGAGCATGAGGCCCTGTGTCCCCACCTGCCAGCCAGCCTCCTCTTGGCCCAAGCTCCTCCTCCGCTGGGGAGGAGGGGGGGTGTCAGGAGCCAGAGGGAGAAAGGAGGGGTGGCCTCTCATCCAAGAGCGCTCTAAGAAACCTAGGCAGACTGTGCTGATGTACCCACCCTCCACCCCGAACCCAAAGGAGCCCAAGGAAGCAGCAGTGGCCTGGGCTGTGGACTTTTTGACTGAATTGTAAAGAACATAGCCTTTAGCCATCGATGTTGCTCACATTGTAATCCTAGCTACTCAGAGGCTGAGATTTGAGGTCCATGGTTCAAAGCCAGTCCAAGCAAGCAAGCGAGAACAGAGACTTGGGCAGGAGGAAAGGCTGGACCCAGAGTCCCCGCTGGGGACAGATACTGTGGCGAGGAGTTGAGGGGGTGGTGCTCACAAGGACAAGCTCACCTTCCTGTTCTGCAGAGCCAACAGGTGTCCTGTGACCCCCTCTGGCAGGAACGAGGTGCTCTGCGAGGTTGGGTTCTTCTGGGGGGGTGGGTGGGGCACAACAGAGGGGGTTCATTAGTAGCACGGAGAGAACAGGGACCAGCACCAGATGGGCTGCTCCACCTGCCGTCACTTGACTGAGTGGGGAGATGGCCGTGACTTCTGTCCTCAAGGAGCTCTCGTGAAGTGTCTCTTCTTCATCCAGTATCCTGAACACAGAGCGAGAAAGAATACCAAGAGGGCTTTCGGGAAGCTATCTGTGCAAATTAGGTGGACAAAAGCATATGCGAAGGTCTTGAGGCCAGGAAAAGCAGAGCAAGTGTGTGCACCATCCAAGTTCAAGGTGTCTGGCAGCCTGGACATAGATTTGTAGGCTTTCAATCTAGAGGTCTTGGAATGTGTCGTAAGATGCCCACCTAAGTGGGCTCCTCACCACAGCCCCATGACACAGCCTGTTTCTGGTCTCCTAGGTCTGTATGAGCTCAATCTCACCACTGACGGCCAAGCCACCACTGGGGCACAGATGACTATCTCAGCCACCCTGGCAGCCAAGGACAACAGCAGTCTGACCCTGCCTGCCAGTGCCCACTTGTACCATTTCCACTGGATCCACACCCCACTCATGCTCACGGGCAAGACGGAGAATGAGCTCACTTCCACCATCCACGTGGTGAGCAGCGTGCCCGGGGACTTCCCAGTCTCCGTCTGGGTCACTTCAGCCGACTGCTGGATGTGCCAGCCCATGGCCAGGAGCTTCGCGGTCCTATCCTTCACAGGTGAGGGGCTGCCCTCTGCTCATCCTGCTCAGTGTCTCCGTGTGCATATGTGTGCGCACACAGACAACCACACGCTGGGCTTGAACTCAGGGCCTGGGCACTGTCCCTTAACTTTCTTGTTCAATGAGGTCCACTTCCAGCTTTTCCTTTTTTAATCCTTACTATAGAGGTGATATATAGAGGGGTTAGAGTTACATAGATCCAGAAAAGAGTACATTTCTTTTTGAACAATGTTACCGTTCCCTTCCTCTCTCCCAGTTTTTCCATCCCCATTCACAAGTTAAGTATAATTCACTTTCAACATGGTATCTAGTATCGAGGCTGCATTTGTTCAACCTTTTTTATTCCTTCATTCCTGTGCCTTCTCTTATCCTCCCAAAGACGGATAAACCAACATACTGAGACAAAAAGAAAGCAAAAACAGCCATCGGGGGAAGACCCTTCAATTTCCTGGAGTTTATTTTGATAAATACTATTTTATATGATCAGAGGCACATAGGTATTGTGCTTTTGTGATCCTCCCCAGAGTATGCTCCTTTGGTCTCACTGTTTGTGAATGCCTAGTCTTGCATAATTCATCATGTCCCAGTGTATTTTAGATGTAGCTTCTGCATATGAGAGAAAATTTGCAGTCTGTCTCTGCCCTTGGCTTATCTCACTGGATTTTTTTTCTAGATCGATCCATTTCCCTGCAAATGACACTATTCTCCTTCCTAAAGGCTGTGTAAAATTCCGGTGTGTATGTAGGTACCACCTTTTTTGGATGCACTCATCTATGTGGGGCCTCTGGGCTAGTTCCCTATCTTGGCTGTTGTGAATACTGCAGCAGTGCAGGTGTCCTTATCATATCCTGGCTCGTGATGTTCTGGGTAGATGCCCAGGAGGGGTATGGCTGAGTCCTAGGGAAGGTCTATGTGTAGTTTTTTGTTGTTGTTGTTTTGCCAGTCCTGGGGCCTGAACTCAGGGCCTGAGCACTGTCCTTGGGCTTTCCTCAAGGCTAGCGCTCTACCACTTGAGCCACAGCAATACTTCCAGCTTTTTTTATGTATATGGTTCCAAGGAATCAAACCCAGGTCTTTGTGCCTGCTAGGCAAGCACTCTACCACTAGGCCAAACTCCTGGCCTATGTTTAGTTTTTAAGGAACCTCTAGACTGCTGTCCAAGGAGGTTGTACTAGTTTACATTCTCACCAATGATGTAATAGGGTTTCTTTTCCCACACATCCTTTCCCCCACTTGTTCAAATTCATGATGTCAGCAATCTAACTTTGAGGTGGAGTTGTATTTGTATTTCCTTTATGGCCAGGGATGTTGAATGAATATTTTCTCATGTGTTTGTCACTCTTACCTCTTCTGAGAAGTCGTTCCTTAGCTTCTTCCACTTTCTTCTTTTTAATGGTTAAGTGGAAATTAGAGTCTCATGGACTTTCCTGCCCAGGCTGGCAGTGAACTCAGCTTCCTGAGTAGCAAGGATTACAAGTGTGAGCCACTGGTGCCTGGCTCAAACTTAAATTCTTCTTTTTTGGCCAGTCCTGGGGCTTGAGTACTGTCTTTGTGCTTTGTCAAGGCTAGAGCTCTGACATTTGAGCCACAGCACCACTTTGGGCTTTTTCTATGCATGTGGTAACAAGGAATAGAACCTGGATCTTTGTGCAGGCTAGGCAAGCACTCTACCACTAGGCCAAACTCCCGGCCCTTGAACTCATTTTTTTTTCCCCCCAGTCCTGGGCTTGAGCTCAGGGCCTGAGCATTATCCTTGGGTTTTCTCAAGGCTGGAGCTCTACCACTTGAGCCTCAGCACCACTTCTGGCTTTTTGCTATGTATGTGGGGTACCGAGGAATCAAACCCGGGTCTTTGTGCATGCTAGGCAAGCACTCTACCACTAGGCCAAACTCCTGGCCCCACTAAGATTCTTTTTAAAGCCTGTATATTTCCTTCTAGTTCTATTACTATTAACAATACTGAGATCAGTGAGAGATCTTGCTATATACCCATGATGGCTCTGAGCTTGTGTTCCTCTTTCCTTGAGAACTGGGATTACAGGCTCATCCCATGGTGCTCAGCATCGTCACCAGCAGTTTCCACATAGCAGGAAGGTGATCTGGAGGCCTCTGTGCTCAGGAATCTGGAAGGTCCCCTTTCCCATCCCCATCCCGCAGTGACTCTGCTTCCAGGATCCTCCTGCCCTGGCCCTCTCTCTATCAACCCCTCTCCTGTTTTTCCCAGAGCTCCTTGTGGGGGACCTTGTTGTCACACAGAACACCTCCCTGCCATCGCCCAGCTCCTACCTCACCAAGACAGTCCTTAAAGTAACCTTCGTCCTCCACGACCCCAGCAACTTCTTCCAGACGGCCTCCTTTCTCTACAACTGGGACTTTGGAGATGGGTAAGTCCTTATATATTCTCCCTCTCTCTCCTCCCTCTCCCTCTCTTGGTTTGAACTCAAGACCTCATGCCAAGAACTGTATGACTGAGAATTGCAGGTGGGAGCCACCAGCACCTAGCTGGATTTGTTTTATGTCAATACTGGGGCTTGAACTCACAACTTGGGTGCTGTCCTTGAGCTTTTTGTGCCCAAGGCTTGTACTCTACCCGATGGAGCCACCACTTTACTTCTGGCTTTCTGTAGTTAATTATAGATAAACATCTCTTGGACTTTTCCTGTCTGAGCTGGCTTTGAACTGAGATCCTCATATCTCAACCTCCTGAGCAGTTAGGATTGCAGTGTGAACCCCTGGGGCCTGGCTATTTGTTATTTTTGGAGGTCTTACACTTTTGCCCTACTCAGACCTTGATCCTTTTATACTCCTCCCTCCCAAGTAGCTGGGATTACAGGCATAAGCCACCCTACCCAATCCCTCATTTATCCTCTAAATGTCCTAAAGCCATGGCCAGTGGCCTCATGTGGGCTCTGCTGTCTTATGTATTTTATAGACTGTCCCCCATTTTCCCATCAGATACTCTTTGAGTACTTACTTTGCTCAGTGTCAGGGCCCAGGGAACCTCCACACACCCATCTCTGGACCTTGTCTCTGTAGTATATCGGCCACTGGCAGGTATTAGTGCCTCAGCAGGAGCAGGGATAAAAGAAAAGGAAGGTACCACAGGGCATCCAGCTCTCATAAAACCTTCTTAAGAAGTTTTGCAATGGTTAAGGTCTGATATAGCTTCCCTGAAAATTTTACATTGAAAAATCAGAGCATCAAAATATATTAAGGAGGGCCGGGAGTTTGGCCTAGTGGTTAAAGTGCTTGCCTAGCATGCACGAAGACCCGGGTTCGATTCCTCGGTACCACATACATAGAAAAAAGCCGGAAGTGGTGCTGAGGCTCAAGTGGTAGAGCTCTAGCCTTGAGAAAGTCCAAGGACAGTGCTCAGGCCCTGAGCTCAAGCCCAGGACTGGCAAGCAAAAAAAAAAAAAAAAAAAAATATATATATATATATATATATATATATTAAGGAGACATATATATATATATGTCTTGTTTAAGAAATTACCTAGAAAGACAGTAGGAAGAAGCAAAAATAAATTCTTGTCATCAGGAGATTTTAATATTCTAGATTCAGTACCAGGTACTGAGCAGGACTTCCTGCCTGCTCCACTGACTTATCACTTGATTTTTGGCACTGTATCACTTGAGCCATTCCTATAGCTGGCTTTTTTTTTTTTTTTTGCCAGTCCTGGGCTTGTGCTCAGGGCCTGAGCACTGTCCTTGGACTTTCTCAAGGCTAGAGCTCTACCACTTGAGCCTCAGCACCACTTCCGGCTTTTTGCTATGTATGTGGAGTACCGAGGAATTGAACCCGGGTCTTCATGCATGCTAGGCAAGCACTCTACCACTAGGCCAAACTCCCGGCCCAAGCTGGCTTTTTTGTTGGTTAATTGGAGATGGAGTCTTGAAGATGTTTCTGCCAAGGCAAGGATTTGAACAGTGAATCTCTGGATCTTAGCCTCCAGTGTAACTAGGATTACATGTGTGAGTAGTGATGGGAGTAGGGAGTGATATGCAGTTAAGCACAAGCATTTGTAAAAGGGTTCCATTACAAAGATAAGAGCTCCCCAACCTCAAGCTCTGATTGTACGTTCCCCAGATCAACCCAAAGCCTTCACCCAAAGTGACGGTTACCTATCCACAATAACTCAAAGCCACTCCAGCAAAGACAATCACCAACTTAATATTGATTTGGGGGGGGGGTGTCATGGGGCTTGAACCCTGGCCTGGGCACTGACCCTGAGCTCTTCAGCTCAAGGCTACCATATCCTACTCCTTGTGCCTTAGCCCCACTTCCCATTTTCTAATGGTTAACTGGAGATAAGAGTCTCATGTTCTTTAGTGCCTGGGCTGGCTTTGAACCATGATCTTCAGATCTCAGTGAACTGAGTAGCTAGGATTACAGGAGTGAGTCAGTGAGCTGGCTGATTAATATTGATTCTTGTTGGTTTATTAGAGATGGAGTCATGCGCACCTTTATGCCCAGGCTCTAAACTGTGATCCTCTTGGATCTCAGCTTTTCTAAGTAGCTAGGATTATAGCTGTGAATGACTGAATAATACCTGGCATCCTGGCATCCTGGCTCTTGATGAAAAAAAAAAATCACAGTCAGTCAAATACTATTTGTGAATCAGATTTGTGCTACTACTGAAGGCAGTGGGTGGTTGCCATAGCAACCTGTGGGTGGCTCTCACCATCTACCCCTGCAGTGCAGGGCCCATGGGCCATGTCCATCTGTTTCTTAGAGGATCCAAACATGACGTCTACAGCAGAGCCCCATGGAGAGAGGAGAGGAAGATGGGGAAGACATTCCTTGCCTTCTCTGGCCTCAGTTTCTTTGCGAAGTGAGCCAGCTAACCGTAAGCGCTGGCTGGTGAGCTCATGGAAGGTGTGCTCAGGGGTGGCTGTCACCATACTGCTGCCTCTTATTCTAACAAGTTCCACAACTCACTAAGTTCCAGGAAGACGAAACAGTTTTTCAGCTTCCTCCTCCTTCCTTTTTGTCGCCTCCCAGGACTCAGATGGTGACAGAAGATGGTGTGGTCTATTATAACTATTCGGTTATGGGAGCCTTCACAGTGAAGCTCAAGGTGGTGGCAGAGTGGGAGCAGGCACAGCCGGATGGCACCAAGGCCATTATGCAGAAGACTGGTGACTTTGCTGCCTCCCTGAAACTGCAGGGTGGGTCTTCCCAGCTAGTGTGGGTCAGCTGAGAAATGCCCCACCAGCTGGCACCTCATGGTGAATTGTCTGGTTCTCACTGATAGTGTGTGTGTGTGTGTGTGTGTGTGTGTGTGCATGTGCGTTGGTCCTAGGGCTTGAAGTGAGGGCCTGGGTGCTATGCCTTAGCTTTTTCATTCATTATTGGAGCTCTACCACTTGTGGCTTTTTGGAGGTTCATTGAAGATAAAGTCTCCTAGACTTCCCTGCCAAGGCTGACTTTGAGCCCCAATTCTCAGCTCTTAAGCTCCTGAGTAGCCTGAATCACAGGCGTTGACTCCCAGATTCTGTGTTTGGGGCTCATCCTGGCAGGGTGGGAGGCCTCAGTCTACTCCACAGGGAGCCAGTTCTCAAAGCCCCCCTCCCCTTGCTCTCTTGGACTTGGGCTACTGCAGGGGATTTCTTGGGCTCTGCTAACAGAGTGGTACTTGCCCTTGCTAAGAGCCAGGGGACAAGAGACTTGGCCTCTGCCGCTTCTCGTTCCTGAGTCAGCTCCAGCACCTGCTGCAGATGGGAACCAAAGAGGGCCACAAGAGAAGACCAGGTGGTTGCCAGGCAGAACTTGGGGTGGGGAGCTCCTGGATGGTAGCCCTGAGTGAGTCCTGACGGTCTAATGGCTCCTATTTCTATACAGAAACCCTACGAGGCATCCAGGTCTTTGGGCCTACTGTCATTCAGAGCTTCCAAAAGATGACAGTGACCTTGAATTTCCTGGGGAGGTGAGTGCACCTGAGGGTTCTCTATGCCCTTCTACATGACACCACTTTTTCATTTTAGAAAGGCTAGTTCAGAACTTGCCATTGTCCTGTCTCTGCCTCCTGGGTGCTGAGATTATGGGCATGAGCCACCATGCCTGGCTAGAGAGCCTTTGCTCTTTCTAGACTACTCAAAGCCTCTTCTTTCTGTTTACACACTGCCTCTTCCAGAAGGCCTTCCCTAAATTCCTCATTCATGGGGTGCTCATTCTTTCCCTGTGTTCCATACCACACCCTCCAGGGCCCAGTTCACATTCTGAGTTCCCCCTCCGTGACTCTGTGCTCCTGGACTGGACTCAGGTCTTGGAAAGGACACCGGAGTCCGTGTCCACTTGGGCTTCTGCTCCTTGCCAAGCCAGTTCTGAAGATCATCTGTTTCCCTGCAGTCCCCCACTGAATGTGTGCTGGCGGCTCAAGCCCGAGTGCCTTCCGCTGGAGGAGGGGGAGTGCCACCCTGTGTCAGTGTCCAGCACAGCTTACAACCTGACGCACATCTTCCGCACTCCTGGAGACTACTGCTTCAGCATCCGAGCTGAGAATGCCATCAGCAAGACACACCAGTACCACAGGATCCAGGTGTGGCCCTCCAGTAAGTGACGCCTCAGCCTGTCAGCACAGACCCCTCCCCCCATCTCTACCAGCCACTGCTCCTAGTCATCACGGCCTGACCCATCCACACCAGCACCTGACTACCACCTGTATTGTCCCCGACACTCCGCCAATGCCAGTGCCACCGCAAAATCCTTCAGTGCCATCTTAACATTGTACCACCACCAGTACCACCACCACACCCTTCTAGTACCACTGACAGCACTCTATCAATGTCAGATGTCAGTACCACCACCAAGCCCTTCCACTACCACTGACAACGCTGTACTAAGCCCAGTACCACCACGAATCTCTTTTAGAACAATCATCACTGACATTGTACCAATCTCTGTATTATTATCACCACCACCACTCTACCAATCTAAGTACCACCATCAAACCCTACCAGTACCACAGACAGCATTCTTCAACCTCAATACAACCTATTACCCTTGATATCAACCCCGGGACCATCAACAATACTGTCTCAACCTCAGTACTACCACCAAACTTCCAGAACTCTTGACACCACCACACCAATGTCAAGATGGAGTCTACCCAATACATGGTATCTCTTTCCTCCCTGGCAGGCTTCCAGCCAGCTGTTTTTGCCTTTCCATGTGCCACACTTATTACGTTGCTGTTGGCCTTCATCATGTACATGACCCTGCGGAATGCCGCCCAGCAAAAGGACATGGAGGAGGTAGGTGCTTGGTAGGATGGGAGCCGGATCAAGGGCCCCATACAGGATTCCTGGAGGGGATTCTGAACAAGGCCCTGAGGGTAGGGAACATGGCTTAGAGTCTTGTCTAGCATGTTTAAATCCCTGAGTTTGATCCCTAAGGCCTTAACACACAAGTTCCTGAGAGCTGGGAGCAGCTGGAAACTCCACAGAACTGCTGTTAGCTCATGCCTGTAATCCTAGCTATGGAGGATACTGAGAGCTGATGATCAAGGTTCAAAGCCAACTAGGACCTTGTTTGTTTGTTTGTCTTTGGCCAGTCCAGGGGTGAGAACTCAGGGGTTGGGCACTGTCCCTGAGCTCCTTTTGCTCAAGGTTAGCACTCTATCCCTTGAGCCACAGAAGCACTTCTGCCTTTTTCTGTTTATGTGATATTGAGAAATTGAACCCAGGGTTTCGTGCATGCTAGGCAACAGTCTACCACTAAGCCATATTTCCTGCCCATTTATAACTCATTTCCATTTATCCACCAAAAAGCTGGAACTGGAGCTGTGACACAAATGGTATAGCACCAACATTGAGTGAGAAAGCTCAGAAACAGAGCCCAGGCCCCAAGTTCAAAATGGCTGGGTTAGCCAGGTGTTGGTGGCTCATGCCTATAATCCTAGCTACTCAGGAGGCTGAGATCAGAGGATCATGGTTCAAAGCCAGCCTGGGCACTAAAGTCCCTGAGACTCTTATCTCCAATTAACCTCTAGAAAACTGGGAAGTGGTGCTGTGGCTCAAGGGGTAGGCCAGTAGCCTTGGAGCTGAAGAGCTCAGGGACAATGCCGAGACCCAGAGTTCAAGTCCCATGATCGAACCCCCCCCAAATTGCTGAGTTAGTTGGTATCCAAACTGACTTATCTCCTTCCTTGCTCACCACTTTTGTATGGGTACTGCCAGATGCATTCCTGCATGGTGTTGCCAGACAGCTGAGCTCCTAAGGCCACTAGACTGGGCTCAAGGTGAGCAGTGAATGATGTATAGGTGGCTGATTTTTACTTCCCCCTCTCCCTCTCCCCCGCCGTGTCTGACAAGAACCTGGAGCCACACTCTGGGGTCAGGTGTTGCTGCCAGTCGTGTTGTGGACCTTTCTGGCTGGAGACACCATCAGAGTACCTGGAAATCGTCCGAGAGAACCACCGGCTGCTCCCTCCCCTCAAGTCTGTCAAAACATATACAGTGTGAGTGCCCTGCTCCCGCTCAGCTCAGTGTTACCTGATGACTCACTGGGAGCCTTGGAGAGGGTGGCACATGCTGCCTAGAAGGAGGAGTCCTGTGCATGGGCTGGTCCATTCACTCCTGTACAAAGTCCCTATCCTCCTAGCTATTCTCTGTACAGTCCAGCCATCATAGTCAGACTCTCTGTGTCCCCCAACCCTGCCCTCTCCCAAACAGGTCTCTGACACGTGGTGTGCTCTCTTGAGACTCTCCCAGGTGGATATAGCTGTCACCATTCATTCCATATCAGCCTATTTGTTGTTCATCAGGGGATTATAGTTCTGTCCCCTGGGGTGATCCTGCTTATATTAGAGAACTAGGAAGGAGAACGCCGACAGTTCAGAATACAAAGCGAAAGGTGATACCCAGAGATGGGAATACACTGAGAAAAAAATTCCATGTCGCACAGGCTTCCCAGAATTGCTCTGGAACTGTAAGGGTTGGGCCATTGGCCCCACCCATTCGGCCCTGACAGCACTGAGGCCCGGCTTCTCCCACTGCTTCTGCAGGTCCTTGGCCCTACTTTAAGACCACTTACTTCGTGAGAGCACAAGTGTGCTTTGTAAATTTATCTTCATTTTTGAAGTGTAGAAATTCAGTGTCCACTAAAGATGTGGGCTGAGTGTGATGTGAGTTGCCTCACTAGCAGCTGGAGAAGGAAGAAGCAGATGCAGGTGGCCCTGGCTCTCCCCCTCCAGATGAGTGACCAGGGTAGGCAGAGAAGCAAGGGAGAGCAGGTGCAGAAGGAGATGCAGGTTAAGCTAGTTGTGTGCAGCAGTCTGCACCTGGATAAGCAAGATGGAGGGGTGGGGTTGTGTGCTGTGACCTTGTGCTCTTGGACATTGTGGTGGAAATAGCGTTGGCACCATTGTACAACTCATGCTCATGAAATACTGCCATTACTGCTGAATAAAGCTTCAATGCTGAGTATTGCCAAGCACAGACTCCCGGTTGTGGAGTCTGTTTTACCAGTGCAACACTAGGGCCTGAGGAGATGCCTCAAGACATCCACAAGAGAGAGCCCTTCAAGTTCCCAGAGGGTTCAGGTACTCCACATTACCTGAACCTGCAGCCCAGTTGGAGATCCCAGGTAGTCACCTGTGGGGAACTTGTGGACCTGTGAGCACATCCTCTCACCTGAGTCAGCATCTGGGGAGGGGCAGCCATCGGTATCCACAAGCTTCACCCAAGAAATCCTCACCCCAGACAAGTAGGCGTCGGGGGATGTTCCACAGATTCAAGCCTGACCTATGTTAAAGTCAGGTTTCCGTGTAGACACAGACACACCCATAAAGACTGGGTTGAAAAGTGTCCCTGGCCAAGAGCATGTTCACCTGGCACTTGGGAATATGGCCTATAGAAATAGAAATAAGATACCTGATCTGAGGATCAAGGTTCAAAGCCAGCCCTGGCACAAAAGGACCCTGAGACTCTTTTATCTCCAATTAACATCTACAAAAACGGGGAAGTGGGGCTTGGCTCAAGGGTAGGTCTGTGGCCTGAGCTGAAGAGCTTCAGGGGCAGCGCCCAGGCCCAGTTCAAGCCCCAGACCCCACCAAAAAAAAAAAAAAAAAAAAGACAAAGGCAGAGACAGATAAAGTAAGTTCTTTGAGCCCGGCACAGTAGCTCCTAGCTACTCAGGAGGCTGAGATCTGAGGATTGCGGTTCAAAGCCCAGCCACTAAAGACTCTTTATTTCCAATTAACCACTAGAAAACCGGAAGTGGGCAATGAGGCGCAAGGGGTAAGCGCGGTAGCCTTGAGCTGAAGAGTTCAGGGACAGCACTCGGGTCCAGAGTACAAGCCCCACGACCGAAAAAAAAAAAAAAAAAAGATCTTTGGTTGAGGACGGGTAGTGCGTATCTGTAATTAGTTCCTTAACGACAGTGACCCGCGCTGGCTTCGGACTGACTCTATAACCATCAGGAAATATACTTTCAAAGGCAACATTGAGGGGGTGCGGAGCACACACATACATTACGCCTTACAAGCAACAAAGACGACGGCTTGCAGAGGATTCCTTAGCAGTGCCGACTAAGCTCTGGTGGGACTGCGGGCTCCATCCCGTAGCCAGAAACAAGACTGGAGCGGAGGCTCCAGGCGACAAGACACCACCGCGGGTGGAGGTGGCAAGGTGGGGACCGGCTCCCTGCAGGGAACGAGCACTGTCACAGTGGAACGGGGAAAGGGAAGAGCGGGAGCCAGAGGGAAAACAAAACACCCAAGACATGGTGACGAGAGAAACGCAACCTCCCCTGCCAGCGGCGGAAGGGCCCGGCGCGCCAGGCTACGGGGTCCTTCGACACCTTCGGCGCAGGCTTCTCAGGGCTGTCTAGCTTACTGCCGGGACACAGGTCGGAAAGGGGAGCCGCAGAGTGGCAGGAAAAACTGGATAGATAGCACTCTAAGAGACACTGTACAGATGAGAAGATGAAGTGTGTTCCAAGTGGCGGGGTGAACGGTTCCTGAGAAAGTGGCACGCCATTCAAAATGACCAGGCATTTCTATGGACAGCTCCGTAGCCGGACCTTCGGGCGCCGTTTGCCCAATCAAGGACCAAACCGGCGTGAGGTGGCGGGGAGGACGGACGCGCGGCCGCTGCGGATGCCCCGGGTGACGACAACTCCCCTTCCCGGCCGGCCGGGTGGACCTCGCGGTTTAGGGGAGCAGCTGTTCCGGAGACACCCTTGGGAAGTCAAACTTGAAGGATCCGGGCCGCCGCTTTTGTGGGGTTTGTGAGATTTACGCGGCCATTGGTTATGTTTCAAACCCATTCACCTGGGAACAGACGCTGCTGGGTGAACGTTGTATTAAAAACCAGTCCAGGGTTTGCTTTTAGCATCCCGTGTGAATGGCAAGACGTAGTTTCTTAGGACCAGACTTCAAGCGTGACCGTTTTAAATCGTCTTTGAGAGCCGTCCCCACCCCCACACCCCAACTCCCATTTCAGCCTAAGGAAAAGAAGGGGCTGCTTTAGTCTCCAGGTCGCTGGCTTGGGACTTGCTGTGTGATCGGGAAGTTTCGGGCCTGTCTGCGGTCCTCCTAGTCTCTTGCCTCTTGAATAGCCGAGAATTTAGGAACTGAAGGGAAATTACATGTGTGTGTATGGTTTTCTCCCATTATTTACCCCCCCCCCCACGTGTGAATTTCCTTAAAAGTTCTGTGCAGATGCTGAACGATTTGGTTTGAGCCCTGGCATCTTAGGCAGTTCCCTGCAGTGTGTGGTCTTGCCTGCATGCCCTCTGTCCTTTGTTCATCGAGCCAAGGCTCCCTGTGGTGAACTTGGCAATGTAAGTACATCTATTAAAGTGTACTTGGCATGCCTGCCTCTCAGATTCGAGAACACTAACTTTGTAATTTAGAAGCCTTTAAAATTATCTCCCCACACCAGTGGCTCACTCCTGTCATCCTTGCTCCTCGGGAGGGAGATCTAAAGAGCACAGTTTAAAGCCAGGCCAGGCAGGAAAGTCATTGGAACTCTTTATCTCCAGTGAACCCCCAGAAAACTAGAAGTAACGCTGTGGCTCAAAGTGGTAGAGCACTAGCCTTGAGTGAAAAGAGCCCAGGGACAGCACCCAGGCCCTGAGTTCAAAGTCCCACAACCAACCCCTACCCCAAATTTAATGTTCATTGTCTTAGCTTAGTGCTGCTCTCTTGGTTTAACATGAAAAGACTTACAGGCTGGGAGTTTGGCCTAATGGTAGCGTGCTTGCCTAGCATGCACAAAGACCCAGGTTCTATTCCTCGGTACCACATGCATAGATAAAAGCCAGAAGTGGTGCTATGGCTCAAGTGGTAGAGCTCTAGCCTTGAGAAAACCCAAGGATAGTGCTCAGGCCCTGAGCTCAAGCCCAGGACTGGCAAAAAAAAAAAAAAAAAAGACTTTATTAATAAGCTTTCACTGTAATTTTTGTATTTAACCTTTATATAAATAGTTGTACAGAGAGGTTTCAATTAGATATGTCAGTTGAGTCCAATGCATTTTAAGTCAGTATCACCCTTCTAACCATTCTCCCCTCAGCTATCTTAACCCCATTCAGCCTCTGAAGTTTCCTAGTCCATATTTATTTAATGAGAAAACAGTACGAAGAAAAATAAATAAATTTCTTTTTTTTTATGTCAGTTGTAGGACTTGAACTCTTGGGCTGAAAAATACTTTTCTTTAAATGTTTAAAGTCAAACCTTAATCACACCCTCCTAGCAACATGCAGACTAATGATCCAGCCGAACTGGCACATAAAATTAGCTGTCTTCCTTCATTCATGTCAGACACTTTCACAAGCTTTCTTGAACATTGCTGCCCCTTGCAAGCCAACATTGAGAAGTAACATCTGCCAGCCCAGGGTGCCTCTGTTGTGACCAGAGCCTGAAACCAAGTCTTCAGCTGTCCAAACACACTGGCTTGGTTTCCACATCAAATGTACAAAGCCACAACAAGTAAGTAATTAAGAATATAGAGAAATAAGGTAAAAAGGTGTAGAAGACATCAATCAAAGGCAGCAAAATCAAGGAGAAAAACAAAACACCACACTGTCACTGAGCGTTCTGTCCAGCAGGTGGCAGTGTGTTACAGGTTCCACCAGCTGCCTCATGTTAAATCTGATCCAGGTCTTCAGTGCGGGTTTTGAGGTTTTGGCTTTTCCTCTTATGGTCCCTCACCCCCCCACTTCCCACCTTCTCCTGCCTTGGCAGCTTCCTATCCTGCAGACCCATGGCTGTGCAGTTCAGTTTCTCGAGTAGAGCTGAGGCTGGAGGCGGTCACCCACTCTTCAGTGTTCTACCTTTTGTCTGTTGTGTGTGGTGTATAACCTGCACAGCCTCCTCCAGAACCTATGTGTGACACCTTCAGGGCAGTGGCATCACAAAACCACATTAGCTTGCTCTCAGCAAGCTCTCTAGATGTTGGAATGCAGCTCTCCTCTGCTCTTCTTCCTTCTCAGCCCTTGTACAGAAGCAGGTTTGTAGCTTTTTCACTCTAGTGAGTGCTGCTGTCTGGCCTGACTCCAAGAGGCTCCTGGTAATGAAGTTAGGTGGAACCTAGTTTCAAATAGCCATGTGGCTATAGGTGCAGAAAGTACCAGACTCAAGCTTAGCCAGTGTGAGGCCCCACGTCCAAAACAATGCTTTAGAATTACGGAAAAACCCCAGAGCATGCAGCCGGGGTCTTATGACCAAATCATTCTTAAAAATGCACTGGCCTTGGAAGGAAATCAGCAAGACACCAAGCATCTCTAAATGTGTCTGTCTAAACTCTAGAGAGTCCCTGCATGGCAGGGACCCAGAGTGACAAAATCCACCCCAGCACTCTCTCATGGCTCCCAGGGCCTATGCCTGCCACCCGCACATCCACTTACCCACTCATTCTGCCATCTACTCCTTAGCCACTACCTACCTATCCACCCATCGTGGTCCCCCATTCATTCATCTATCAACCCATCCATCCATTCACCCACCTATCCACCCATCTCTCCACCTGCTGATCCATCCATTCATTTACTCACCCATCCATCTATCTACCCACATATCCATCCACCCACCAATTTATCTGCCCCCATCTATCCATCCATATAGATACTCTTCCATCCATCTGCCCATTTATCCAGTTGCCTGTCCATCCACCTAACTACAACCTACTTACCCATCCATAATTTCCCTATCCATCCACCTGCCTGTCCATGCATTCATCTATCATCAATCACCTGTATTCATCACCTGTCTATCCATCCTCTTACCCATTTATTTATTCATCCAGCCTGTGTTCCTTTCCTCCCTTTCCCTTGCACATTTGTGGGCTTGCCTCAGCCCAGAAAGCTTCCACAAGAGGCAGCTTTCCTGTCCTCGGGAATAGTGAGTTTATCTGCACACACCTCCAGCTAACTATGGGTTCAGCTCCTCCCTTTCTTAAAGGAGAAAATTAAAACCAAATGACTCAACACATTCTTTGTTCCTGTGTGTGTGTGTGTATGCTAACTTCTGAGCTGCTTGCAGGTCTTATGGTCAGAGGTTGTCCCACTGTCAGCCTTCACCCTTCCCCACTGTCTGGCATGCATCCTTTTTGTTTGTCTTTTTCAGTCATGGGACTTGAACTCAGGGAGTGGGCCCTGTCTGAGCTCTTTTGCTCAAGGATAGCACCCTCCCACTTGGAGCCATAGCTCCACTTCCAGTTTTCTGATGGATAATTGAAGATAACAGTATCATAACCTTCCTTGTTTGGGCTGGCCTTAACCATGATCCTTAGATCTCAGCCTTCAGCCTTTTGAGTAGCTTGGATGAAAAGATGAAAAGATGTGAGCATAAGCTGGGAGCTTTTTTTTTTTTTTTTTTTTGTCCATTCTGGGGCTTGAACTCTGGGCCTGGGCGCTGTCCCTGAGCTCTTCAGCTCAAGGCTACTGCCCTGCCTCTGAAGCCACAGCGCCACTTTTGGTTTTCTGGACTTTAGTGCTTGGGCTGGCTTTGAAACATGATCCTCAGATCTCAGCCTCCTGAGTAACTAGGATTACAGGTGTGAGCCACTGCACCCGGCTAGAACATCCTTTTGATTCAGTAAGGCTCTCCTTACTTAGCTGACAGAAGTGCATTAGAATCCTGAACCCCCTCCTGCTCCACCCCCTGTCAAAGATTTCATGTCCAGACAAGCAAAAGTACAGGTCTTCTACCAACAGGTAGATGATGGAACTGCCATCTGTCCTGTCCGCCCTGACCATGGCATCCCAAGCCTCACTCAGCAGCCTTCTATACCCCCTAATTTCCCTAGAGGGAGTTAGGGCAACCCCCTCCAGTTCTGAAATCTAGATACTAGCCAGGAAGTAATGATTTTCTGACACAAAGACCTGGTAGCCAAGGAATATCCAGGTGTCCTTGGATCCAGGAGCTTGAATTTGTCTCACAGTGCCACGGAACAAGCTCAGACTCTCAGGTTCTGGTACTGTACCACCCAGAAAGGGGAAGAAACTTGGAGAATAAACCCAACCTTAAGTGGCTTTGCCACTATGGGCACCTTGTCAGAGACACAGGGCTGGGGTGACACTGCTGGTATCTGAGGACCTGCCTACCAGATGGCTCACCAGTTCCTGGGCTCTTAGAAGCTCACCTGAGTTGGCAGTGCCCAGTGGAAGAAAGCTGGATAGGGGAGGCATAGACCGAGTTGCAGGAGCTTGTCTGACCACCAGAGGGTGGCAGGGCTCTGGAGGAGAGGGAGAGATTCCAGGCTCAGGATCCTGTCCGCTGTATTCCTTTATTTCTGGGCTGTGGTGTCTACAAGCTGCGTGGCCTTGGACAAGTTATTTGGCTCTTCTGAGTCACTTTCCTTTTCCCAGGAAATAATAGCATGGCTAGGAAGCTGTACCATGTACTACCCTCTGTGGGGTTTGGAGGTGGATTTTTTTTTTTGGTTGGTGGTACTAGGATTTGAATTCCCGGCCGTGTACAGGCCAGACAAATACTCTGCCACTTGAGTCACTCTTGGGGTCTTTTAGCCTTAGGTATTTATCAGATGAGAGGCTCCCATTTTTTGCAAGCTTGGACCAGCCACATATCCTCCAATCTGCGGCCTCTGTCATGGCTGGGGCCTCACAGGCATCAGCCATCATATCCTGCTTATTGGTTGAGATGAAGTCTAACTTGTTTTTCCAGATTGGCTTGGAACTGCAATCCTCCTGACCTCTGCCTCCTGAGAAGCTAGGGTTGTAGAACTGAGCCACTGTGCCTGGTCTCCATCCAGTTTTGAATAAAAACCTGGCTAGCAGCATGATCCACATGGACCTTCAGATCAAGTGCCAGAGCTTTCCAAGGCTCTTGTTACTGTAATCTAGACTACAGGGAGCATTGTAGAAAGCTGGAGTGGGGAGGTCTGGGAAATCCTAGCCTTACTGACCAATCCGGTTCAGTTTCCCTGAACATAAACCCTTAGAAATGCCTTTGTTTCTAGAAACGTTGGCCTCCAAGTAGGAAGTCCACAAAGTGAGGGCCAACGGTCAACGATGTTCCGGGCCAAGAAATGGGGCTCCAGACGCGGCAGAGAGCAGAAGATGATCTTTGGGCTGAGTGGGAGAATGCAGCAACAAGGCCTGGCATGCAGGATCTGTGGGGTGCCCACTAATGTGGAATCTCTCCCTAGGTGCCAGGTGACCTTCAGGAGAGGACTCTCAGTGATTTTCCTCCCAGCCTGGCCTGCAGCTCCATCTGCAAAAATAGTTGCAGGAGAGCCCATTGCTTATTCAATGAGCTCTTTTGTTAAAGAAAAAAAAAACCCTGCAGCTTTAGTTTGTTTAGTTCATAAAAGGCCCTATGCAAGCATCAAAGAGCAGGCTCATTAGACAGTGACTGGAGGGGCAGGGATGGGGAAGAACTGCACAATCTGGAAATCAAGGTCAGCCATCCCACTTCATTCAGCCGCACTGTTCTCATCTGTGTGTGGGGAGTGATGAAACCATCAAATAAAGAATGTGGGGTACAGAGAGCCAGAGCTGAACAAGGTACTCACTGTCCCCATCCATCCACCTGTCCATCCATCAATCCATCTTCCCCCCCCCCCTTTGGTGTCAGTACTGGGGCTTGGACTCAGAAACCTATATGCCTCAACTTTTCCATTCAAGGCTGCCACCGTACCACTTGAGCCACAGCCCCTCTTCTAACTTTTTTGTTGGTTTTTTTTTTGTTGTTGTTGTTTGTTTGTTTTTTAAGAGATAAGAGTCTCAGGGAATTTCCTGCCCAGGCTGGCTTCGAACCTCAGTCCTCAGATCTCAGCCACAAACACATGACCATCCATTTTATATCCTATAGGTTCTTTAACAAGGTGGCTAGTTGTGTATGTAACCTATTTCTATTTGTTAGGATAGGTTTCCCATTTTTTATTTGTAGAGCCATGAACAATTGGACAACTCCATTTTGCAGACCCTTGTATAGTACTGAAAACCAAAATGTAAGGTGAAATTTCCACAAAGTGTCCTGTATGAAGATGGAAGTTTCTGTCCCTTCTGCTACAATCCAAATGCAAGCCACTGGCCTGTGAGCTTGATGATAATGGTTTTCCAGTTGGCCCCATCTCACCCCTTTTATTCTCCCTGGGGCTTGAACTCAGGCCTATGCACTGTCCCTGAGCTTCTTTTGCTCAAGGCTACTGCCCTACCCCTGGACCTAGGTGTTGTCCTGAGCTCTTTAGCTCAAGGCTACCACCCTGTTCCCTGAGCCACAGCCCCACTTCCCCTTTTCTAGAATTCTGTTCTTTTCTCATCTGTTCAAATGGAGCTACATAGGGCCAATGGCTACCTTACTGGGTATTTCTAGTCTTGTTTCCCAAAGGAGGGAAGGAGAAGAGGAAGGAAAGGAAAAAGCCTACCCTCTCAGGCTAGCAAATTCCCAGGAATTGAAATGATTAACATCTACTGAGCACATAGAGCCTATCAGGAGTCGTTCAGAGAGCCTTCTATTATCTCATTTAGTCCTCAAGTCAGCCAGGTGCGTTTTAAGGCTGGGGACATCCAGTAACTGGCTGCCACACAGCCAGCCAGTTAACAGGAGAACTCAAACCAAAGGCCAAGGCCAAGCATGCAGCAAGAGCTGCTTTTCCAGCCCCTCACAGTGACCTGCAGTATGGCGCACATTGTATATTCATATCCAGTACATAGCGCTTACATAACAACCCTGCAAGCAGCTTTATCAAATATTAATGACAGTACATGCCATGCATTCTGGTGTGCTCTGTTCTAGACTGTTCTGTTTTCTTCTGTCTCACCGGAACGTGTGAGTTGTGCCTCATCCAACTGGTTTCACAATTCACTCCACAGTTATTATTTTTAAAAACCATTTTTTGTTTGGAGATAGCATCTCCCTGTGGAGCTCAGGGTAACCTGAAACTTGTGATCCTCCTGCCTCCGACTCCCAAGCCCTGGAATTGTAGGCCTGTGCTATTGCAAACCGTTTGTTGTTGTTGAACTAACAGCTTTGTGTTTGCTAGGCAGGCATGAGACCACTTGAGCCATACCCTTAGCCCTTTTTCACTTTAGTTATTTTTCAGATATGGTTTTATAGTTTCGCTTGGACCAGCCTTGAACCTCGATCCTTTTGCCACCACCTCCCGAGTAGCTGGGATTACAGGCATGTACACCACACCTAGCCATTGAGCTAGCTTTCCTACTGTACTGGAGCCTCCAGCTGCACAAGAGTTGGCGATGGTGGAATCCAGGCTGTTGAGGACCTGCACCCCATGCTCTGATTTTCTTGGCTTGTCTTGGGCAAGTGATTTGTTTTGGGGCCTCAGTTTCTCTTTTATAAGAACATGTAGTTCTAGTGAGGCCACCCCAGCCTGCACATTCCTGGATCCCAGGACAAGCCCAGAACTTTCCAGGCAAGCACCAGCACATTTCACTGGTTTAAGAAACTAGGAACCTGTGCCTTAAGGACAGGAAGTGGCACCTAAGGGAAGCTGGATGGATTTTAGCCTTATTTCACTTTAAACACCTCCGCAGAGGCTGTGGTGGAACCCTATGGGCCCGTGTGGCGTCCCTGACCCTCTGTGGATGTGGCACTGGGCCCAGGAAGGCGGGTTGGCACAGGCAGATGGAGAATCCAGTGGAAGCCAGAACTTGGTGCCAGATGGGCCTGGAGCAATGTCAGTCTTCAGAGGATGCCAGGGAGCCAGTGGGTACTGGGTCTCCTGCTAGGGTTCTGGGTGGGTGCCAGGCCCAGTGTGGTTGCAGTAAAACAGGACAAGGTGACCCCAGATGGCCAAGGGCCTGGGGGTGATGAAGAGGCTGGCAGATGGGCATGCTGTGAGGAAGGTTGTACCAGGCTCCTTGCTGGGTCACCACAGACACACGCACACACACACACACACGTGCGAGTGAGCGTGTGCTCGCGCACATGCATTCAGTCACAGCCACACACACCTGCACATGTGCTTGCTTGTGCAGTAGGGCCCTCTGTGGGCAGGGGGGCATGCAGGCAGACACAGAGGCAGTGGCGGCTTCCCTGCCCAGCCTCACCCACATTGCTTTCCTAGAGGTATGCTGGCCTAGAAATCCCGAGCCATTTGTTGGAGGATTTCTTGGATAGCTGCAGCCAATTCTCATTCCTGCCATGAGCTCCTGGCAGACCCTGCCAGGAATTTCTCTCTCTCTCTCTCTCTTTCTCTCATTTATTTTGGGCTCCAGAGAGGCAGCGAGGGGAAGAGACTGCCCCAGTGTTTCCTTCCCAGCACACACCCAGGGACAGGCTCCAGAAGAGGCGGGAGCCTGCTCTACAACATACAAGACCTAGCTCTAGAATGGGCCAGGCCCCATTCTAGAGCAGACAGGACCCCAGCTCCAGAACAAAGTCGTTCTCTAGAACAGAGCCATGTTCCAGAGCAACTATTCCTGATCTGGAGACAGGAAACTGGGGCAAGAGCATCTCTGTGCAGCTCCATTCACACCCCAGCTCCCCCCCACCCCATGCCTAGACCACATTTTCCATCCTGTGCCTGGCTCACAGAGGTGCCAGTGCAGATCCACTGGGAATCAGAACTTCCTCGGGAACACAAGGCATTGTGGGTTGAAAACTGTCCCCTCACAGAGTCACCACGAGCCAGGACATAGCCTTATTTGGAAACAAGGGCTGCTGATGTCATAGGTCAAGAAGCTCAAGGTAACCTCCTCCTGGCTTTGGGGACAGCCCTCGTCTGGTAAGTGTGGGCTGACATCAGAAGAAGAAAGGCGTGTGTGGCCGCAGGGGGCAGAGATGGGAGCACTGTGTCTGTGGGGCAAGGAAGTGAAGGTGGTGGGAGAGTGTGCTTAGGGCAGGCCCTGCCCACCTCTCTCTCCCATGATTTCAGTCTCCATCATTGTGCCACCTATTGCTGGCTATGTGCCACGTCCCTGGAGAATACCACAGCACAGGAAGAGGCGGGGCTGACTGGTGCATTGCACCTATGCAACTCTGGATGGGACAGTTTAGCCTGGGGCTTGAACTCGGGATCTGACGCTGGTTAGACAGGTGACCTATCATTAGAGCCATGCCCTATCCCACCCCCAGCCCCTGATTACTACACCTCAACCAGTGAGGGAGAGAGCAAAGGGAGGTTTCCTTGGAAACATTCTCTGCTTTGGGGTGACTCCTGGGCTAGAGTTAGCCCTTGGGGTTCTGAGTCTCAGACCCTGTCTGCTGCAGGAGTTGCTGGTAAGATGGTCCATGTGGCTGGGTTAGTTAAAAGATCGTTCTGTATGGGATCAGGGTCAGGGACTTTCTCTTGACCCCAGTGTTGAGTGAGTGAACAAGGAAGGGGAGTTGCCAAAGAAACCTCTTTGGAGCTAGGACCTTTCTTGAGGAGTTGAAACCCAAGTGTTGGTGCCATAGAAACTTGTAGAAGGAAGATGGTCTGTGTCTGATAGAGCTGCTTCACAAATTGCCAGAAACCCACCAGCAGTGAGTGGCAGGGCTGCCCCAAGTTCAAGTCCCAAGGTCCTATTCCCTTAATACTTTATTTTTCCACTTGCCTGGAGACCTGATGCGAAGCAGTCAGGGTTGGGGGTAGGGGTGGAAGGAGGGCTCTTCCATACCCCAAGGGTAAAGCATGAGGATTGTGAGTTTGAAGCCAGCCCAGACAGAATGGCAAGTCCCTTAAAAAAAAAACCAAAAACCAAAAAAACCTTGCTGGGTGCTGGTGGCTGACGCCTGTAATACCAGCTTCTCAGGAGACTGAGATCTGAGGATCTAGTTCAAAGCCAGGCAGGAAAGTCCTTGAGAGTCTTATCTCCAATTATCAATCAAAAAGCCAGACGTGGAACTGTGGCTTCAGTGGTAGAGCACCAGCCTTGAACACAACGCCCCAAGTTCAAGCCCCAGGACCAGCACATAATAAAAACAAAAACCCACTAAGAAGAAACAATCCGAAACAGGTAGAGTGGCTCACGCCTGTCATCCTAGCTACTCAGGAGGCTGAGATCTGAGGATCAAGGTTCAAAGCCAGTCCGGGCACAAAAGGACCTGAGACTCTTATCTCCAATTAACTTCTAGAAAACTAGAATTGGGGCTTGGCTCAAGGATAGGGCTGTAGCCTTGAGCTGAAGAGCTCGGGGACAGTGCCCAGGCCCAGTTCAAACCCCGTGAACCACAAAAAAAAAAGGAAAAGAAAAAGAAACAGTCCGGGAGGGGCGGGGAACATGGCCTAGTGTAGAGTGCTTGCCTAGCATTCATGAAGACTTGGGTTCGATTCCTTAGTACCACATACACAGAAAAAGCAGGAAGTGATGCTATTATTGAAATGGTAGAGCTCTAGTGTTAAGAAAGCCCAAGGATATGCTCAGGCTCTGAGTTCAAGACCCAGGCCCGGCCAAGAAAACAGAAACAGTCCAGTATGTCTCACTTTCTGACACCAATTGCAGAATCTAGAAGGTTCCATGACCATCCCCAAGCCTGAGTCCTTTACTGGGGTTCCATCACGTGACATGGCACATGTGCTCCCCCATCCCTCTCCTTCCCCTCCAGTTTCCAGCTCAAGTTTTCTGCTAAAGACTTTGGTCAGGTAAGACAGGGGTCTCAAGATTACCTCCTGGGAGCTAGAGGCAGAAGCCACGCCCCTCTGTGGATAAGGTTTGTTTTGGATAGTATTGGGTTTTGCACTTCACCTGTTAAGCAGGTGCTCTACCACTTGAATCGCATATCCAAACGCACATTTTCTTCATGTTAGCCTTCAAATGAGATCTGTCACTTTGAGACCTTAGACTTTCATAGCATCCTGTCTATGCCTCTTGCTTCACTGGGATTACCGGCGTGAACCACCAATCCTGGCTTGTTTGTTGAGATGGAGGGAGGGTCTTGCAACCTTTCTGTCCACGCTGGCCTCTGAAATGGTGATCCTATCCATCTCTTGCCTCCCAAGTTGCTGGGATTATAGGTGTGCGACTGGGCCCTAGTCAAGGTTTATTCATTACCACGCCTAGTTAAGGAGCCTGGCTGGAAGGCTCATATCTCCTGGCATCCTGTTTCCACATCTGCAAAATGGGCGGCCTTTTCAAGGGGATTCTATAGCCCAGCATGACAAATGCCCTCGCCTAGCGCCAGTGCTGAGTGAATGAGTGAGTGAATGAATACATGCCACCGGGGACACCTCAGGCACAGCTGGTCCTCAGGAAGGGAGCAGCCTCCAGGGGGCAGGGCTGGCTCAGCAGGCCTGACTCACAGGAGTCGCCATCTGCAGCCAGGGATGAGGAGATCTGAACGCACAGAGCTAGTGGGCGTGGGCTGGTGGGGAGGCTGCAGAGAGCAGAGCACTGAGCTCATCGTTGGTCTTTTTGATGCATTATAAAGGGCCCACACTGCCCATGCCCTGCCGGGCTTGATGTCTAAACCTGCCCTTGCTATGACCAGGCAGGCCGCCTGGCCCAGAGGCCCAGAGTAGGACAGGGGGCGCCTGGCCTCAGGGCCGGCTGTCAACTGTGCCTTTCAGGGAACAGGACTGGATTGTGCCTCTCTGATTCCCCTCTTGCCGTGGACAGTGTGCAGACAGATGTGGACCACGGTCCCTGCAGGAGTGGGAGCCCTGCCGGCAGCCACTGCTAAGAGCAAGTGGGCAGGGCGGTGGCCACGGACCGGAGGCCATACTTGTATCATTTGTGCTCCTAGAAGGGTCTAGGGTTCTCCCCCTAGACTCCCTTCAGCTTGGATCCCCTCCATTCTCTCCCTTTAGGTCAGCCTCCACCTCTAGTCCCTCGACAGATCCCACTAACTGCCGGCACAGTTTATCCAGAACCTTCCCCTTTTTACTGCTCCCACACTGGGGCTTTGCCCCCACCCACCACCTGCCTTACAACCATGGCACCTGCCCTGCTTGCCAGAGATCACGCCCCCTCCCCCCACCTGGTTTTTTTTTTTTTTTTTGGTCCATTGTGAGACTTGAACTAGGGGCCTGGGCACTGAGTTCAAGTGCTAGCCTTGGGTGAAAGAGCAGGTCAAGGCTAGTACTCTACCATTGAGCCACAGCGCCACTCGCAGCTTTTGAGTGGTTCACTAGGGATAAGAGCCTCAGGGACTTTTCAGCCTGGGCTGGATTCAAACAGCAATCTCCAGATCTCTGTCTCTGGAATAGCTGGGATTACAGGTGTGAGCCACCAGGCCTGGCTGAGACCTGCTTCTTATAGTCAAGGAGGGCAGTGGCGGCCTGAAGAGCCAGGCTAGGAGGTGAGCACAGGAAACACCCCTCAGAAGTCCACAGAACAGTCCACAACACGTGTGTGGGGCTCCTTGTCTCATTCAAAGCGTAGTCTACAACAGCCATATGGAACTTCTTCCTGGCTTGGGTGGACCACCACTGACATAGTAAATGACCTTGAAGAACTTGAACTTGGAAGAATTATTCCTGGATGACTTCTCCTATTCTACTGGGGGCTGGCCCCGAACCTTAAAGCAACTGCAATCTCAGCAGCCTCTCTCCCCAGGCTCCATTGTGATTACAATATGCAAATGTGTTCTTGAATATGCAAATGTGTGGTGTGGTAACAACACTGGCAGCTGCTCTGCCTAGCCCTTTGGTCATCCTCTAGTCCTACAACGATCCCGGGTTACTGGAGTGGTGGGCTCCATTTTACAGGTGAGGAGACAGGCTCAGAGAGATGAAGTGACTTGTTCAGGTCACTGTAGCCATGCTGGAGCGGGCCTTGGTCCTGAATCTTGGGAGAGTAGCTGGGGTTCCTGCTCACTGCATGTGCTTCCGGTCTGTGAAAGGCCACAGGAAAGCCAGGGACCCCTTTCTCTGTGCCCCACCAGGAGCCCCGATGCTTCTATCATTCTGTGTGGGACCAGTCCTGCCTCCACATTCTGCACAACCCACCAAGCCCTGGGCCTCCAGGCTATCCGGCTGCTCCTTCCCCTGCCTCTTGGGGCTCTGCCTAGGGACCAGGTGCTAAAAATACACTTGAGCTCCAGCACACCAGCCTTGCTGCCATGGAAAACCTCACCCAGTTTGTCCAGGTACAAGGGAGGAGGGCTCACCTGTAATCCCAGCCATTCCAGAGGCAGAGGTAGGAGGACTGTGACCCAAGGCTGGCCCAGGGCAAAAATAGAAAACCCTATCTAGAAAAACAAAACAAAAAACCTAAGACCAGTTCAGTGGCTCACACCTGTGATCCCAGCTACTCAGGAGGCTGAGATCTGAGGATCGTGATTCAAAGCCAGCCCAGGCACTGAAGTCAGTGAGACCCCTATTTCCAATTAACCACTAGAAAATGGGAGGTGGCACTGTGGCTCCAGGTTAGGGCAGTAGCCTTGAGCTAAAGAGCTCAGGGACAGCACCCAGGCCCAGAGTTTAAGCCCCATGACTCACCAAAAAACTTCCCCCTCCCCCCAAAAAACAAAAAACCTAAGACAAAAATGGCTGGGGTGTGTGGCTGAAGTGGTAGAGTGTCTGCCTAGCAAGCTTGAGGCCTTGAGTTCAAATCCCAGTGCCACTGAAAAAAAAAAGTTTACTCAGACACCCATAGAGGTGCCAAGCACCCAGCCCAGTGTCTGAGGCTCACAGCCTCCCATCTGTGCCAGCCCCCCAGTGATGGGGAGAAGACTCTTTCCTTTTTCAGGCAGATCTGCGAGGCCATAAAACAAGGCTGTAGCTATCAAGAAGACATTTTAATCAAAGCCTCTATCTGTCCACCCTTTCCCTACAGCCTTATCCCAGGCCTGGCTCAGAAGAGCCTAATAAACTTATAGGTGAATGGAAATTAGGTCTTTAATGACTCCATTAGTGGCTGGGGAGGGCTCGGGCCCTGCCGCAGATGCTGAGACGAGCACCCGTCCTTTCCCGTTCCCCTGCCTTCCACACAGCTCAGCCTTCTCAGTTCAGTGTTCTTGCTTCCTCGTTATTGTCTCATCTCCCACGCATATATTTTCTTTTGCCGTATTGGGATTTGAACTTCAGACCTCGTGCTTGCTAGGCCAGTGTCGTGCCTCTTGAGCCACCCTGCCCCAGCCCTTTTTACCTTATTTGGTGGGGGGGTGGCTTCAGATCAGAATCCCCCAATAGCTGGGATTACCACCCCCGCCGTCTGCCTGGGTTGGGTTAAGAGAGCCACCTTGCCGCTCACAGCATCTGTTTGCTGACAGCCATGCAGGACACCAGCAGGGGGCCTGGCCCCCCTGCAAAGGAGACCCAGCTCTCCCCCGGGAGCTCAGCTTCTTGTCCTGCACCCTACCACAGGCAGGCCAGCCCACGGCTTTTGTTTGAGTGGGACAGCAAGAGACAGGTGGCCTGGGGTAAGAGAGAGTCTTGGGAATGGTGACCTTTTGTCTCAGTTTCCCTGTCCATCCCCGGCAGGGTCAGCCAAAAGATCCAGCCTGCCAGGGGACCACACCCAGGGTTGTTCTGTCCAAGTTCAGAAGGAGACCGTGTGTGTGTGTGCATCTTTGATGCTATGTGCACCCACACTAGAATGCCAGGTCCGCGTCCCTGCAGAGGACAGGCGGAGGCGGCAGCCCGGGTCGTCTGGGGACAGCTCATCACTGCAGGCCAGGGGAGGACAGTGGATGCTCCACGGGGCAGGGAGCAAACACTGGCAGGGGAAGAAGAGCGGACAAGGGACAGGGATGGACAGGGCAGGCTGGAGACTTCCAGTGGGCAGCCCTTCAAGAAGGCGCTTGTAGATACTGACAGAGGGCACGGGCGGGGGCTCATGCCTGCATTTCCAGTTATTCAGGGGATCATGGATGAGGAGGATTGTGGGCTGAGGCTGGCCCACAGAACAATGTTAGACTCTCCCACCCCAATCTCAGCTAACGAAGATGGATATGGAAGATCCTGTCTGTGATCCAGGCCCACTCAGGCAAAAACGCAAGACCCTAAGTTCGAATCTCAGCACTGCAAGAAAGAAAAAAAAAAGGTGGAGTGGAAGGGAGCAATGAGCGCTGCAGACCAAGTGGGATGGCACTGCTCCAGTGCCACCCAGGACAAGGCAATGCAAGCTGAGGCAGGCAAACCACACTTGATGGTACCTAGAGGAGACTACGAGGAGACACAGCCACTTCCACCACAGACACCCAAACCCCCTGCTGCACCTGCTTGAACACAGGGCCCAGAAGACCTTCACACCCTGTGGGGATTTGGAGAAGTGTCTAACTTTCTGAAAGTTCTCCTTTGCAGTGCCAGGAGCTGTGGTGCATGCCTATAACCCCAGCCACTCAGGAGGGCAGAGGTAGAAGGATTGTGATCTGCAGCTGGCCCAGGCAAAAGCAGGAGACCCTCTCTGAAAAGTAAAGGAAAGCCAAGAAAAGACTTGGAGGGCATGGCTTAAATGCCAGGGAGAGGCCCTGACTTCAATCTCAGTAACCCACACAAATGAAAGCTTCTGTTTACAACCGAGAGCCCACGTGGTAGGTTGCAGCGCGCTGTTTTCTTGCTCTTTCATGTCTCATGCTAACAGGAAAGGCAGGCTCAGCCGGGCAAGGGGTTTGCAAAAGTCCCTGGACAGTGGACAGGTTGGGGCCTGGTAGGGGCTGCTGAGTTCCTCCCCTTCCCCCCAACCTCCAACAGCACGTGGATGTGACAGGAGGTTTGCACAACCAGAGCCCAGCCTGCTGCTCAACTAGGGAAAAAGCCCCTGGGGTTAGCAGAGCTTCTCGCTGCCCTGAATAATGCATCCCCTTCTTGAATATTCAACCCAGGGTGTGCGGTTGAAAGAATCAAAGCTCTTGAAAAAAGCCAAAAGCCAAGCATGGTGGCGTACACTTACAGTCTCGGCTACCCAGGAGGCAGAGACAGAAGGATCATGAGTTTCAAGATAAAAACACAAGGTGTGGCTGGCAGTGTGGTCCAAGTGGCAGAGCATTCACCTACCCAGCAGAGGTGAGGCCCTAGCTTCTAGCCCCAACAAAGAACAGAACAAAAGAAAAGAAAAAGCAAGTCTTGCTGGGCTTCTATCACTGGCCAGGTGACCAGAGGCTACATGGATGTGACAATTTGGGAGACCCATTTGCAGGGCTGCCTTGTGGGAGACATGGAGCCAGCTGTGTCCCTAGGCCACCTTTGCCTGTTTTCAGCTCCCCTAGCCCTGGCATCGAAAGCCAGATCCTGACTTCCAGCCATGCCCACATCTGGCCCAAAGCCCCTTATGTTTGGGGTCTTTGAGGCTGGGGATGAGGGGGCGGGAGGCAGGGCACAAGGTGGACACTTTCCCAGCCCACTCTGCCGTCCTCCGGACCCTGCCTTCCCCAGGCCTCAGCCTGTGGGTCTCAGCTGTCCTCCCATGGCCTAGAAATCTAGAACGGCCACCCCCCCCTCACACACAGACCCTGGGGATGCCTTTGGGTTGTCATGGAAACAACCTGCCTCTCCAAGCATGGGATGGACCCAGCAGAGCTGAGTTCTCTGGTGTCCCCGCTAGAGATGGGAGTGCAGCTTCTTTTGGATGCTTCTCGTGTAGCTGGGATTACAGGCAGGACACAATCCCATCAGACTTTTTTTCTATGAACATGGGGTCTCACATGCCTCCCTCTGAGCTTAAAGCCAGGCACGGGTATAGCCAAGAAGAGGGCCTTTTGTGCACAAAGATGTTCACCAGGATGATTCTGGATGTTGGGCTTGCTGTTCTCCAGAACCCGCCTGGAATGCAAGGACACAGATGCTACAGCCTGTGATTCCAGCACTCAGGAGGCTGAGATAGGAAGATCATGAGTCTGAGGCCAGCCTGAACTACACAGGGAGATCTTAAGAATCTTAGACACACACACACACACACACAATGTTGCAGAAGTGGGGAACACCTGTCTGTTGAGAGACTCTCCTATTGGCCGGGTCAGGACTCTGTTGTTGGACTGTCTGGATGCATTTGTCTCCAGGGCTGCAGATGGGAACACTTCATCTTAATCAAGGATGGAGCCAAGTCAGGATTTCCAGGGAGCCCCAGGGCCTTGGCGGACTTCTCACTACGCCCAGAAAAACCTGTTCCCTACTCAGCAGGGGCACTGTACCTCCAGCTCCTCTCTCACCCCAGCACCCCCATCTTCCCCACTACCCATCCAGCCAGGGGCTCCTCTCCCCCCTCCCCCTGTGATTGATGCGATTAATATGAGAAGCACCATGATTACTCCATTAATTTATCATTCATCTCACTGGTGATCTATCGTCCCCGCACCCAGCGCGGGGAGTCCGTTTCCCCTCCCTGCCATGCTAATAGAGCTGCATTTGAAATGGTGAGAACAATACATTAAACATGTATAAGATGTAATCTCATTTACAATGCTTTCTTCCAGCCCATCCTCCTCCTAAGCACAAAGACAACAACAACAAAAGAAAAAAAAAAAAAACAAAAACAGAAATTGTTGCCTTGTTAGCTAGGCCCCACCCCCAGTGGTGCTCCTCCTGGTATGGGAGAGTTGGGGGGTCCCCTATTGTGCTGCCCACACCGCTAAGAAGGTGACCTTGAGTTGGGCACCAGTGGCTCACACCTTCAATTCTAGCTACTCAGGAGGCTGAGATCGGAGGACTGCTGTTCGAAGTCAGCCTAGACAGGAAAGTCCATGGAACTCTTATCTCCAATTAACCACTCAAAAACCAGATGTGGTGCTGTGGCTCAAGGACAGTGCCCAGGCCCAGAGTTCAAGCCCTGTGACCGACACACACACACACAAATGATAGAGTCTGTCTTTCTACACTACTTGATGACTTTCCTAGTTTAGACTGGAGCAATAAGTAGGTATGCACCACGATACCCAGCTTCTTCCATCGAGATGGAGTCTTACAGACTTTTGACCCTCAACCCTCTCTTGTTCTCAGCGTCCCAAGCGGCTGGGATCACAGGTATGAGCCACGGGAGCCTGGTTTGAATTTTAAATTCCTAGCTTCTAGTAGACATTCCTATTAACAACAATAATGAAAAGCAGATTAGAGAAAACACTTGTGACCTGAATAGTGTCAAGAGTCATCTTCAGTCTAGCAAGGTAACTCTGCATAGTGTTTTAATAGAGAGGAATAAATCTGGCCAAAGAGAAGACAAATAAGTTTGTGGAATCAGAGGCATAAAACTACCAGAATGTGATAAGGCTTTTTCCCAGCTCTCTTGCCCTAGTAGTGGCCAGATCTGTCTGACATGGGCCTTGCACACAGAAGGGTTTGCATTTAGAGACCTTTTACCTGCAAGCACCTCTGCCCTGTGGAGGAGGGGGAGGAAGTCCCGCCCCTCCCCTTCCCTCCTTCCACCTGGCCTGGCGTTCTCCACCTCAGGAGCAATGGTTTGGCTTCCTTCCATCATGGCTGACTGCATCACACTGCACTTGCAGAGTCCACAGCTGAAACCCACCCTCCTTTTCATAAACTCTCTGGCTGGGTTAGTTTGTGTGCCATGACTGGGAACAAAATACCTGAGACAGGAAACTTGCGAAGAGGAAAGCTTTGTCTTGGCTCCGGGTCTCAGTCTGTGAGCAATCGGGGGCTGACAGAGCCAGTAAGACACCATGTGGGGGGGGAATGATTGTCTTCACCCTGTACCCCTTGAGTGGTGAATGGGCCCCACGCAGGCTGGGTTGGATTCTCCCCAGCCTGCACCCCTTTCTCTTCAGGGAAGGGTAGGCTGTGGGCGGAGAGAAATGCAACTGAGTGTGGTTGTAAAGTTGGTGTGGGCTAGCCTGGGAACCTGGCTGTGACTCACAGACCCAGGGGAGGCCCTTGCAGAGCCCATTAGTGGCTTGCGGGTGGGAGGTACCCTTCCTCTTGCTTGCCTGGCCCCCACGTGGGCCCGTGTGTGGCCCCAGACAAGTCACCAAACCTCTCTGTGCCCCTGGAGGAAATGTGGCTGGCTCTCAGAGGCAATGCCCCATCCAGAGGGGCCTCCATATGGGTGGGCCCCTCTGAGGTTGGAGACACTTCCTTGGCTCCTGTAATGGGGGGTGGGCAGCCCCTACACCATTCCTAAAGCCGCACTGTTCCTCCCCCTTCCTCTCCCCCCTCCTCCTGTACTCCCCACCCCACACTCCACACAGATAATGAGTCCCAAGGAGAGGCCGCGTGCCAGGCAGCCGCCTTTCCTGTTGGCAGATGAGGGCCCCTGAGAGCCCCCGGCATGTTTGGCTCTGCTAAGTGCAGCCCAGACTCCGGGTTTCCATGGTGATGGCACTGGTGGCAACAGCCTTGGCTTGTTGCCAGGGCAGATGGCAACAGCAGTCGGCCAGCTGGCCCGGACCTGCAGGTGCAGCCATGGGGGCGGGAGGGCAGGGATGGCTCTCTGAGTCCTTCCCCATGGCCCTGCACGCTGGACAGCCTCAGAGTTGCAAGAGGAGCCCAGGTGCAGAACCAGGGCTGGAAGCCCACCATGCCTGGCACTCTTTACCATGCACACCTGGGCAGGCCGGTGTCTTCTGGGGGAAGCTGTCGCCCTAAGGCCAGCGCAGGCTCCTGACAGCAGACACCTGACACAAAGTGGATCTGCAGTTGCTTCACCCCCTAGTCTTCCCTGCCAGGCTTGGGTGTCCTTTGTGGAACACTTGGTTGCCATGGTGATGATGGTGGAAGCTGGTGGAACCTCTCAGAGGCGGGCCCTGGTACTATGGAGTCATCTCAAGAACTTCCTCTGGTCCAGAGGGGCGGACCCCAGTGAGTTCACACAGAAGAGATTGCTCCAGAAGAGAAGGGCTGCCCCTCTCCCGTGGTTCTCACACGTCCGCCCCATGGCCGTGGGGAGAAGAGCCGTACAAGGCAGGGACTTGAAGCTGAGAGTGAAGTGTCCGCAGCCAGCTGTGGAGCTGGGTCACATTCGCTTGGCTCCACTTCCCAATCCAAGTCTCTGCCATGTCTTCGTGGGGAGTGGGGGCAAAGGGGAAAGTCGGGGTGACAACTGCTAGATAAACGTTCATCTTCCTTCCTTCTGGTGGACTTCTTTAAGGCAGGGCTTTCAGCACAGCCTGTCAAGGGCCTGGGACACCTCGCATGGAGCCAGCCCAGGAGAGGGTCACCTCTGTATGTCCCCACCATCCTGTCTCCTCACTCTTAACACTCTGAATGGCATCTCCCAATGCCACATTAGTACCTGTGAGCCAGCTCAGACTTTACATTCGTGTGTGTGTGTGTGTGTGTGTGTGTGTGGTGTCCATTGTCCTTTTTTTTTTTAATTAAAGGTACTAATTAGAGTTGATCTCAGGCATTCAATCACTTAAGCCCCCACTTCCAGCTTGAGTTCTTTCTGTGGAACGGCATTGGCTTTTAGGGAGAATGAAGAGTGGGGAAGGGGGCTTTGGGAAGAGGCTTAGTTCCTCTTGTCCCTCCCCCCCCCTGCAGGAACCTATCTGCAATGAATGTTGGGAAATGTAGTCCAGCCGCATGGCCAGGTGGCCCACAGCTGCTCTAAGGACCACCAGCCTTGTTTGCTTCCTGCTTCCTCCTCAGTTGGCCTTGGTCCCATAGCCTATGTATGTGCTCAGGGTCAAGTTCAAGCCATGTAAACTATCTGTTCAGGACTGCTGAGGCTCAGACACCAGGCCCTGGGATTGAGGGACCTTATCATGCACGAATGAGCAGAACTTTTTCACTCCTCTCCCTCCTGGTAGGCAGAAGCCGGACCCTTCTCCGCTTCCCATGAACACAAGGCAGCCTCGGGAACAGAAGCATGGTGAACGGTGGTCAGGAATTCAAAGACTTGTCACCACTGTGGCTGGAATCAGTAGGCCCCCGACTCCAGTCTGTTGGTGAAGCGTGAGGGCTGGAAATGAACATTTCTCTCCAAATAATAGCAACAGCCACCTCCTCCTTGCAAAGGAACGTCTCCGCCTGTTGAGTGAGTGTGCCCTGCGCTTTCCTGAGCTGGCTGCTTCCAGGCCAGGCACGACAGGGCAGGGGGAGCGGGGAGCAGGGCCAGGCAGGGAGGATGGATCTGGCCCAGAGGAATGGGGGAATGGGATATGTGGAGGAAGAACACCGTGGAAGCTGCACTCAGCTGTGCTAGCTGGCAGTGGGCCTGCTATCCAGGTGGCTGTATCAACACAGGGCCCCCCGAAGGCAGCCATGGGGGAAGGGCAGGCCTGGGCTTCTAAGCCAGCAGCTTTGGAGACAGCCCACAGGGAGATTCTACCCCACCTCCAGGGCTTTCTTGTCCCCCTCAGCTGTCACCCCCAGCTCTGGGTGTGACTGGGCTCCCACCTGAATTCCAGACCCGCCCCCAGACTTATCTCATCTGCCATGAGACCCTGATCCACTCTCTCAGCCGCTCCGAGCCCCGAGGTTCTCATCCATCAAGTGGGCCCAGTAGTGAGCTGGTTTAGAACCCCAGCCCTGGTGGGCTACTGTTGCCATGGTGATGAGGAAGGTGATGTGAGGCAAAGACCAGAATGTCTGTTGCCAAAAAGATCTTTCCCAGGGTTGGAGGTGTGGCTGAGTTGGTAGAGCACTAACCAATGAGTGAAAGCGCTAGGTACTGACTTAGAATTCCTGTCTGGGACCTAAATAAAAAAACGACACAGCCTTTCCTGGTGCCAGGTTCAACTATCCTGGATCTCTTCAGGTGAGAGAGTGACCCGGCTGTGTGTGTATGTGTCATGTACATAAATTATATAATATAAATTATATATATATATATTATATACACACGCAGAGTTCCCAGCAAGGCATGTGTTTGAGTGTCTGTGGTGACACTTTTCTGTATAAAGTCTCTGTGAGCCAAGCGTGGCAGGGTGTGTCTGTAATCCTGGCTGCTCGGGAAGCAAGCAGAGGTTAGGAGAATCTCAAATTCCAGACCAGTCCAGGCAAAGTGATCAAGACCCTATCTCAAAAAAACAAAACACAAACATGAAGGGCTAAAGGGAGTAGAAGGCTTACCTAAGGCCAACGGCCTTGGGTTCAATCCTTAGTGCACCAAAAAAACCCCAAAAACAAAAAAACATTTTTTTTCAGAGGCCTCAATCCAGCCATGTCCCCTCTGACCAAGGACAGTGTCTGTGCTGCACACGTGTGTGTGTGTGTGTGTGTGTGCGCACACACCAGCCTCTGACCTAGTTGGACCTGAGAACCCCCAGCTCTGGCACTGCTTGTGCGGCTGCAGCCCTGCGCCCCCCTGGGTGCTCCCCTCTCTCTCTCTAATCGCATGTGACAGGCGCCCAGGGCTGTTTGTGCCTGGTGCCTTCATGAGACACAGCGGTCACCTCCCAGATTCAGCCTGGGCACCAGATGCTGGGGACACACAACTGGGGTTTGCCCAGCTCTGGAAGGGCAAGGCCACGGGGCCAGATGCCCCACTTGGCTGCTGTGAGTGGCCTTGTCCGCCTGCCTGTGTGCGGGCTGTGATGAGGGCCACGTGACAGAAACTCCCTGCTGCTCCCAAAAGCCCTGCTCAGTGGTTCTGAGCCCTACCACGCTGCCAGGCGCCACACAGGGCCTTCCCATCCTCCTCAACCCAAAAGCTGCATCAACAATTCCTATTTCAGCTTCATGAGTGCCAGGATTACCGGTAGGCCCTGCCATACCGGGCTCCAGAATCACTGCTAGAGTCCCCTCCAGAGCCTCCTTTTGTGTGCCAGCCTGTGACGCTGCCCCTGGCTCAGCCTCACTGGCTGCCTTGCTCTCCCCAGCCTGGCTGGGGAAGGTCGTCCTCCCCCGACACCCCATCTTTGTAGCTCCTTCTGGGTTTTGAATCTAGGCTGTGAGATTCCAGCCTTCTTCCAGGGACTTGCAGGAAAGCCCTGGACCATTCTGTCCCCCACACCCCGATTTGTCTCCACCCTAGCCACAAATGAATCCTCTGGGGGTTCCATCTCAGTGTGCCCTGTGGGGTTTCCCTGGACATAACAACAATGATGATAACAAAACGTGTAAATTAATTGCCAACACTCTGCCTGTGTTGGCCTAGAACCTCCATCTTCTTGATCTTGATCGCCACATCTTTCCTAGCTGGAATTACCAACATGTACCGCCATGCTCGCCATACGTGGCCTCCATTCAGGGAGGCTCCATCTTAATATCCTAACCACCTCTCACAGTCCCCTCTTAGCAAGGTTTCAGTGGATGAGTTGGGGGGGGGGGGTGGGAGGTGGGGGAAGGGCAGACACTGAGATCAGAGCAGTGAGTTTATCAGACGCAAATTGCTGGAGGACCTCATTCATTTTGTGCAGTAATTAAATAGAAGCTGTTTGGAAATATGATTATAGATTGGCCCATCAAAGCAAATTAAATCTTTGAAGAATAATGGCCTAATTAGCTCCAGAATTCTGCCATTAAAATTTAAAAAAAAAAAAACAACCCAACAACTTCAAATGCCCTGTTGTCTCCAATCAGGAAATAAGGGGCCCAGCTGTAAAAGGTACCAGGGATATCAGAGCAGGTGGCTGTGAAATCAGAGGATTGAGAGGTCCAGGGTTCCTCGCTAAGATGTCCCCCACTGGTTGTGGGGCACAGGAGCTTGATTTGCCTTGGTGTTTCTTAAGACAAGGTCTTGCCATAAAACCCAGATTCTCCCACCGCATCCGCCTGATGCTGGGGTTACAGGCATGTGCAACCTTGCCTATGGCCCAGGTCATGATGTGTGTGTATGAATTCTCCCCACGTAGCTGTCAGCTCAAGGTTCTAGCCACTTCCTCTCCCCTGGCTCCCTACTAGCTCGTGGACTCTGCCCTTTTATTCTTTTTGATCCTTCTCAAACCTGGCCCTACCTACCAGTCTTGTCATCGTTATTGGTGCTCATCTGAGAGCGGTTGTTGCGATTCTAGAAGGTCTGAGAATTTCCTTGACTCTGTGATGGGTTCTTGCTCTTTGTTTCTCTGTTCTGCAGAGGCAGCTCTCGCAGAAGAGGCTCCCCTCGTCCCCCCTCCCCCCAGCTCCACTGTCATTCACCTTGGTAGGAGAGCCCTGAGCTTCCAGAGTGGACCGTCCATCCAGCTGGATTCCAGCAGATGGAGCTGGTTAACCTTGACTCTTGGCCCACAAATGGACAGGTGATCCAAGACTAGCCAATCAGAACAGAGGACTCAGGACTGGCTGGACCTGTGATCTGCACCTGGCCAATCAGGACACCTGGTGTCCTCTGGGCTGGCTGGACGTGTGATCAGGACTTAGCCAATCAAAACGTGGACAGAGCTGTTGGTGCTGGGGCCTGGGCTACTTCCTTCTGTTCCAAAGGTCTTCCTTTGTGTCTTGGGCCTCCCTGGACCTGGCTAAATGCTCAAGCAAGATGCACAGCAGAACCACCAGCGAGTGTCTGCAGAACCCACCCCGCCTCACTCTGTCCATGCAGAACGCCCCTGGGTGGCCTCCACCTCCAGTCTGAGTCTTGAGGACCCAGAACTGGGGAATCCTCGGATCCGCCCAGCTAATCAGATTCCTCTTGTCAACAAGAGTGAGCCGCAGCCAAGAGTACGATTTATTCCTGCTCATTACAGGGCCAGCTTTGCAGAGCCAGGGGAAGACGTGCTGGCAGGCTGGTTGCAAATGAAAACCAAACACATTCTAAATTATGAAATGCGCACACACAAATAAGCTTCAGAAGCCAGGCTCTCTCATTGCCATGCCCAAGGCCACAGGCATCTCCTTGACAACATGAAGTTGTAGAAACCCCCCTCAGTCCCAGGACAGAAGGCAGAGCTCCTGATTCCTGACCCCAAGCCATCTCCTGACCAGCCCTTGAAGAGTCAGGAAGAAGGAGAGAAAACTTGGGTAATTCAAGAAACTTGCTGACACCGTGCTTGTAATCTCAGCTAATAGGGAGACTGAGATCTCAGGATCATGGTTTCAAAAGCAACCCAGGCCCTGAGTTCAAGCCCAGATGCCAGCACAAGAAGGAAGGAAGGAGGGAGGGAGGATGTTGTTGGACTCAACCTGAAAGTGCAGACCTCAGAATTGTTGCCAGCCCATTGCCATTTCCTCCTTGCCGCTGTAATCTCTTTGATAAATGGACTTTATAATTGCACCTCCCTTAGAGTCAGCCAACTACCAAAACTCGTAACCCTGGAAGATAAAATAGTTGCTTTGTCATTGCAGGAGGCGGAAGCATTAATGAACACGTTTGGGATAAATTTAGCTTTACATTTAATTTGCTCCGGATTGATTTTCATCCGTGTGGCTTAAGTAATTACCTCCTAGCTAATTCGTAGTTTAAGAGGAAAAGTTAAAAGTTCCACAACATAGACACAAAGGTCCTGAAGGTCTTTCCTCCCTCCCTCCCTCTCTCCCTCCCTCCCTCCTTCCTTCCCTTCTCTCCCTCCTTCCTTTCCTCTTGTCGCATGGGTTTTAAACTCTGGAACTGTAATCACATGGTCACTGTGAGTCCTGACAGACTCATCTCTTGTTGATTTGTTTGTGATAGGGGCTCACTGTGTAACACAGGCTAATCTGGAACTCAAGATCTTTCTTCCTCAGCCTCCTGAGTGCCAGAATTACAGCCATGCTCTACCACACATGTCCCATGCACTGCTTGAGAATCGGAAGTTTACCAGGCTCACACCTGTAATCCTTGCTACTCAGGAGGCTGAGATCTGAGAGCCTGGGCAAGAAAGTGCCATGTTTTGTTTTGTTTACTATGACTAAACAGGATGTCCCTGAGGCCTAGGGAAAGAGATTTCCCTATGGATGCCTAAGGAATGGGTGAGAAAGTTGGGATTTGAACCCAGAACCTGGGCAGTCTGGCTCCAAGGTTGAGCTGGTGGTGGTAGCAGGGTGGAGTGGATTTGAGGGTGTTTCAGATCACTCTGAGGGAGACCAGCTCTTGAATGTGTCTGGTAGGAGACTGGACAGTCACCTGGTCACTAGCAAGACTCACTATTTTGTGCAGAAGAGATCGGAAGTCGGATTGGGGGAATTGCCAGGAGCTGGAAGAATACTGGAGGAAATTGGAGAAATAATGAATTTCTGGGATGCCCGGTGCTCGCTTTCATAGCCCCCTCCGTCTCAGCCTCGTTCCTGCCCGTTTCCAGGCTTTCATGTCTGTCCCTTGGCAACTTGCCCATCGTCGTGGGGACAATGGCTGCGCTGCCTTCCCTCCCTCGCTCACTCGCTCGCTACTCTCCCCCACCGTCTGTGTCCGCACCGCCGCCCGGCACAAAGCTGTGAATTGTTGGGGTTTGCGCGAAATTCATTTCCCAGAAATGTCAAGCATCAGCAAGGCCACCGGGAGGGGGGACACGGGCTGTTCTGTCTTTTGTTCCCGCAGAGAGAAAATGTTCTTTTCATACACAAATGTGTTATTTCACTCGCGCTGCCCTGAACCTCTGTACCTTGAATGGAGCCCATTTGGGGGGAGGGTAATCCAGCACCCCAAACTGCAAGGCCGCCTCTGGCTTCGTAATACCCGCGGATATAATCATTTCACATCTGATTCTCAGAAAGAGGGGGTCAAGATTGTTCAGCCCTGGATGAGTCAAGGAGCCACAGAGTATATGTTCTGGCCCTGAGTGGGGGTAGACAAAATCCTTAAGTCTCTGCAAAAAGTGTCTCGAGGTTGACCATTCTCCTCCAGCTAAAAGTGGGGGGGGGCTCCCCTCCCCTATCTCAAAAGGCCGTGTAAGAGCATGAAGTTGTACCAACCTTGCTGCCACTTTGCTCCCCTCCAGCATCCACTGGGCACCCATGGCTGGTGCCTCAGCTACTCAGGAAGCTGGGATCTGAGCATGGCAGTTCAAAGCCAAGAAAGAAAGACTGTGGGACTCATCCCCAATAACCTACCCAGAAAATGCCCAAAGTGGGGCTGTGGCTCAAGTGCCAGAGTGCTAGCTTTGAGCAAAAAAGGTCAGTGACAGTGCCCAGGTCCTGGGTTCAAAACCAGCACCAAAAAAAAAAAGAGGCTATCTTTGTGCTTGCTGTGGTGTTAGTCATTTTCCTCCCAGGCTATCTTTTTTTTTTTTTTTTCCTAAGTGTTTGGTCCTTCTCCCAAGTTTGGAAGATATAATTCCAGGCCTGCTCTGGGGGCGTGGGCTCTGGGGAGAGTACGATGGAAAAATGGCTTCAGCCTAGAGCACGTTTGCAGGTGACATGAGTGAGTATATAATAATAATGCAGCAATCATACTGCCTCATATTTATTAATAACCAAGCTTTTATTTCTTTTTGTGGTTGTAGGATTTGAACCCAGGACCTGACACTTGCTCTACTATGTAAGCCATGCCCCCAGTCCTTTTGTTTTAGTTTGTTTTTCACTTAAGAGTCGTCTCACTCTTGTCCAGGTTGGCCTTGAATTTTTCTCCTTCTTCCTTTCCCTCCTGAGTCACTGGGGTGACAAGAATGTGACACCATGACCGTGATGGACGTTTTCTTTTTTTGTGACAGGATCTCACTTTGTAACCCAGAGTGTCTTGGAACTTAGGGTCCTTCTGCCGTGGTCTTGGCAGGTAATCAAGCTAAATTGAGTTTATCACAGTGGATCCTATTCACACACACTGGCGTCCTATAAAAAAGGAGAAATTTGTATATAAAACTGTGCACAGAGGGAGACGATGTGAGGAGACCTGGAGAGAAGATGGCCACCAATAAAAGTCAAGGAGAGATAACTAGGACAAAGTACCCTCCGTGACTCTTAGGAGGCACCAGTCTTTGTGTACACACCTGTAATCCCCGCTAATTGGGAAATGGAGGTAGTAGAATCAAAGTCTGAGATTGTCCGGGGCAAAAGTGCGAGGCCTTATCTAAAAAGCAAACCAAAGCTAAAGTAACAAATGAAAAGGACTAGGAATAGAGCTAAAGAGGCTAAGTGTATCCTACCACATGACAGGCCCTGGGTTCAATCCCAGCACTGCATCCCCAACACACACACACACACACACACGCACGCACGCACGCACGCAAGGCATTAGTTTGAGTCCTCCTTGGGAGAAGACCAGTGGTGAGAGGTGGCTCATAAGACTGCCTGTGGCTCATTGTTTTGGGGTCTGGACTGTAATTGTCCTATTTATGCTTCCTGTACAGGAACATCCACTTTGTCATTCATCAGGATCAGGCTTCAAAAAGGTGAGAAGCAAGTCGTCTACCAGTTCCCTGCATAAGGGTCCCTGTCCTGAGAACCCACCACCCTTTAAACTCTCCATGCCTAGCTGCCTCTGCTGAGGGCTAGAGTGGGAGGGAAAATCCATTGGGACATCTAGCTACCCATCTTTCTACCCATCCATCCATCATCCATCCACCCATCCTCTATCTATCCATCCATCATCTATCCACCTACCTATCATTCATTTGCCTATCCACCCACCCATCTACCCATCTTTCTATCCATCCATCTATTCATCATCCATCCACCCATCCTTCTGTCTATCCATCTACCTATCCATCCACCCAGCCACCATCCATCCATCCATCCATATGCCCAACCTTCTAGCCATCCATCTACCCATTCACCCATCCATCCATCCTTCTATCTATCCATCCATCCATCCTTCTATCCATCCATCTACCCATTCACCCATCCATCCATCCTTCTATCTATCCATCCATCCTTCTGTTTATCCATCCATCCATTCATCCATCCATCCACCCACCTATCTACCCACCCACATATCCACACATCCACTTATCCACCCACCCATTAAAGATCCATTCTATCCATCTTCCTAACAATCCATCCACCCATCCATCCGTCCTTCTACCCATCCATGCACCCGTCTACCTATCCACCCACCCAGCCACTCTATCCATTCATCCATCTATCTACCCATTCATCCAGTCATGGTTTCTGGTCTACACCCTGTGTGCTGGATCCTGGGAGTATGGTAACTTTTTGCTGCTGTGGATAATGCCGTTTGGAAATCCCAGTGCTTTGTGGCAGTAAATACTCACTTCTCTTGGGCATGGGTGTAAATTAGTTGGGGTTTTTCTTGGCTTAGCTGGGCTGAGCTGAATGTGGGGGGGCTGGATTTGGCTCTCTTTGTTGTTGTGATGCCACAAATATGCTTCAGATCTCTGTATCACATCTGTTGGGCAAATCCAATGGACAAGGTCAAGACCAGAGTCCACAGGACCTGGCCAGACAAGCAGACACTGCATCCACTACAGGGGAGGAGTTACTCTACCCTGTGTGCTCAACACAGAGACTCGAAAAAGAAGAGCCAGCCAGGTGCTGGGGGCTTATTCCTGTCATCTTAGCTACTCAGGAGGCTAAGATCTGAGGCAGGATAGCCTGTGAGACTCTTATCTCTAAGGAGCCACCAGAAAATCAGAAGTGAGGCCATAGATCCAAGAGGTGGAGCCTTGAGTAGAAAGACTCAGGAACGGAGCCCAAGCTCTGAGTTCAAGCCCCATGGCTGACAAAAAAAAAAAAAAGAATGAATGAATGAATGAATGAATAAAAGAAGAGCCAGCATAGCTCAGTTCCAGCCACATTTATCTGCAAAGACTCTGAATGAATGCTGGAATCTTCCAGAAATTTTCCATTCCACATTTCCTGGGTTTGGAATGCTTTATGGGTAGGGTAGGAAGACGTTTCCGCTAAGCAATGCTTTGTGATGTCCACAGCGGTGGGAATATAGGTTTTGCCCCACGTCCTCAGCACAGGAGCTTTCATTTCTAAGCTTTATTGAACATTGCTCTTTTTTCTTATTATTATATTTTTAAATAATGACCCATCGCCAACTTCTGAATAAAATGTAATAAAAGTGACAAATACCAGTACACTGTACCTAGATTGTCACTTAGGATTTACCACCCTCCCACTTTTCCTAGGAAAGTCACAGTAAATTTACAGGCTAGGTCTTAATCCATCACTCTATCTTTTAATGCAATATCTAATCTCCTTCCTGCTTTTCTCCTTTTAATACAATTTCTCTCGAGGTGCGTCCATACAACTGATCTTTATCCCTTGCAACGTGGTTTAAAATAATGCTTTCACCATAAATCAAGAGTCTTTATTGGGATGCTGGAAAAGTCTCTTCCAACTCAATAAATTTCCTCCCTCTGCTTCACCCTGGGGGGCTGGGGATGGTGGGGGGAGCGGAAGGCCTCCTTTCCCTGGCCTCTGGGGCCCAGGGTCTCACCCTTCCTACCAAGGTGGACCCAAAGTTTTTTTTTCCCCAATGGAGGAATTTGTGGTCTTCCAACCTCACACTCGCAGGACCAGTGTTCTGGCAATGAGGATGTACCATTTGCTTCCGTGGAATCTGTTAGCTAAGTCCAGTCTGCGAGCCACGCTCCCAGACACTCAGGACTGAGGAACTACGTGGGAGTCTGTGTGTGGGCAGATGCCACCCAGCCTGCCTTTGTCCCCAGACTCCTGCTGCTAAGCCTCCCGGGTGCCATCCATCCCTCCCTGGCCTAGTTCTGCAGTCCCACGGTGTATCTGTCCCCTTCCTCCTCCTAAATTCTCTTTGTTGGAAACAGGGTCTCCCAAGCACCAGGATTACATACTCAGCTCCAGTCCATCCTGGAGGCTCTGGCCAAACACCAAGGCTCTGTGCTGGGCCACAGACCCTGTCTGTCGTCCTGCTGTTGTAACACATGAGTTTGTTGACCTCAGGGTCTTTGCACAGTCTGCTCTCTGCCAGATGGCGCATTTCCCAGACTTGCACATGGCAGACAGTGTCCAGTCTAGGCCAGATGCCAATCTGCAGGTAGATGCTTCTGGCTCCATGTGCATTGGGTCAGGGGAAAAGGAGGGTCTGGGAGCCCAGAAAGGATGGGGAGCTGCTAGAGGCCTGGACATGAGTGAGCTAGAGCAGTTACGACCCCATGGATGGCCTTGAACATGTCTGATCCAAATAGTGTCCCTAGTGAGGGGGCAGTGCCTGACGGGGGCGGGGGGAGGGAACCATCAAGCAAGAGGAGGCTCACATGTGGCTGGAAATGGGGTCACTTCAGAAGATCCTTCTAGAAGCCAGACAGCTGAAATGAATGGGATACACAGCTCCCGGCATCCATACCAGCAAGACATTTGCGAAACGTACATTTCAGCAGGAATTAGTCACTCTAAATTGCTTCACTGGGTTTGAAACTCAGAATAGCATCTACATTATTCAAGCTAAGCAGGGAGAAGGGGGCGGGGGGCACGAGTGAGTTTGGCAGCTCTGTACCATCCTTAGGAAGTCCTGGGCTGCAGGTGGTGGCATCTGTCTGGGGGTGGCCTCGAGGAGGAGCTGGGGGGGCTGCCTGGATTCTTTCTGGATTTAGTTTAAAAAAAAAAACAACACAAAAAACAAACAACCCTGGGATGTGAGACTCACAGGCACAAATTCACATCAGCCACACACCCCGTGCAAGAAGGGCCAGGGTAGTTTTGTGAAGTTCCTACCATCCTATACCCTTTTTGCTGGGCATGATGGTGCATGCCTGTAACACCAGCACAGTGGAGGCAAGGGCAGGATGCCTGAGAATTCCAAGCCAGGCCAGGCTATAGAATGAGATCTGGTTTCCAAACAAACTACAAGCACACACACAAAAAAAAATGGGTTGGAGGCATGGCTCAGTTGGTAGAAGCACTAGCCAATGAACAAGTGTCAGGCCTCCCACGAGACTCCACCTTTTAAAGGCACCACCACACCTCTCACCAACAGCGCCCAGCAGTGGGGGAGAAAGTGGACCATGTGAGCAGGGGATTCTGGGAAGAACAGAGTCTGATGTGGGTCCCTGGGTGGAAATGGAGTCACAAAGGAGGCATAGCTTGGCCAGGCCAAGGCTTAGGGGGTGAGCTTAAACAAGGGGTCAAAGGGCAGGGGAGCACTGCCACCTTCTGCCTCACCTTGACCTGCTTAGTGGGGTAGTGGGAAGAAAGGAGCCTGGAATCAAACACTACAGCTGGCTGGATGTGAAGTGGGGCGGGATGGGAAGCACCCCCAAAAGAATCCCCATCAGAGGATTTATATGACTCTTTGTGACTCCAAAAGTGCTCAGTGGACCTGGACGAGAAGCCCAGATTGTGCCTGCTGGGCGGGAGGGGTGCCCGGTGCGGATTCTGGGATCTGGTCCACAGTTGATGTCTGTGGCTGTCTTGGAGATCCCTGCCTCCCTACAGCAGCCTGCACGCGGGATGTGCGAGGAGCAACAGGGTGGGGTGGGGACACCCTCAGAACACACTGACACCCCACCTCAAGCTTGAGGAAAATCCCTGTCAGGGCTCACCTGCGTCTGCACCAATCTACCACTGGGTCTCTTGGGTAAATAAGTAGGGAATTGTGGGGTTGCTCAGAGAGCCCCAGCTGGGCGTCTGGGGGAGTCCGGGGGGCCTGGGGAGGCGGCTGTGGCAGTCACAGCAGACCTGGGAGAGAGGCTACCTGCCTTCAAGTTGGCAAGTAATTAACTCACCTAATCAAGGTCTCCGGGCACCAGAGTCGTACCCAGGACGCCATGGGACATCTCGCACAGGAAGTGGGGGGAGAGGGTTAATGAAGGGAAGAGTGGAGGCCTTAACAGGCACCAGCTGGTGGAAGGCCCAGGCCCTATGTGCCTGCAGGGGTGAGGGGAAGATGCCGGCGCTGCCCGGCAGGCATCAAGAAGTCTGGATGGGTTCATCTCCCATCCCATTAAATTTCAGTTGCTCAGGGCACTGGTAGCTCTTGCCTGTGAGCCTAGATATTCCAGAGGCTGAGAGCTGGAGGATCATAATTGGAGGCCCGCTGGTGTAGCTGATAGCTGAGGAATCTGAAGGTCTGAGAGGACGAAAATTCCTTCACAGCCCACTGGGGATAAAGGTAGAGCTGAGGTGACATTTCAGAGCCCTCCCTGCACCCTCACCAGCAAACACTCCAATAATGTCAGCCTCCAGGGCTTGGATCCCACTCAACAATTTGGGGACCATTTGAACCATGGCCCTGGGGCCATCAGGAGGATGGGGGAGAGAGGCTGGAGGATGGAGAGTACCTCTACCTCTGACCCGGGTTCAATTCCTCAGTACCACATATATAGGAAAAAGCTGGAATTGGTGCTGCGGCTCAAGTGGTAGAGCTCTAGCCTTGAGAAAACCCAAGGACAGTGCTCAGGCCCTGAGCTCAAGCCCAAGACTGGTAAAAAAAAAAAAATCAGAAAGACCTTTGGCAAGTGACTGAACTCCTCTGAGCCTCTGCTCTTTGTTTTTAACAAGGTGACAGGGTGTGGGGGGTAAACATGCACATAGTAGGGATTTTATCAACGTACAGGTGGCTGGACCTCAGCCTGTGCCAAGTGTGTCAGCATAACAGCAGGCCACTTTTCTTTTTGTGGCTTTTGCAGGGTTCATTTGCCCTTACCTAGAATTCTCCCCAGCCTCCAGATGCAGAACAGCTGCCAAATGAGGTCCCCTCCCTTCCCCTGCTCAGTCTCCCCCACCCCTGGCCCACATCTGCCCTTGACCTGGTACTGGCAGTTGCTGCCTGCTTGCTTTTTGTTTTGTTTTTCTCTAACAGCTTGTGTCTATACTAAACCTCAGGCTGTTTCACCCCCTGTTAAACTTGGGGACAAGTTATGTGACAGACTCTTTTAGTACCAGCCAGACCTGGGGACCCATGACCTTGGAAAGGAGCCAGGAAGCCTGACTTCTAAGGTACCAGGCATGGCTGGTGGAAAGCAAACATATTTTTCTTCCCTTAATTTCAGTCCAAGTCCACAGTGGTTCCCGAGACCCCGTGGATGTGGGGTGTCAGGGGGAGGGAGAGGAGAAGGGAAGCTGCTGACTTTGCTCTTACCCTTGGGAAGGGGGAGGGGAGAGGGGGAGGGGGGAGAGTCTTACTAAATCTGTGACTTTGGAGGTGGTAGGGATGGAGCCCAGGGCCCTTACACATGCTAGATTAGCCAGGTGAATATTTACTGTCATAGCATATATATATTTTTTGCCAGTCCTGGGCTTGAGCTCAGGGCCTGAGCACTGTCCTTGGGTTTTCTCAAGGCTAGAGCTCTACCACTTGAGCCGCAGCACCACTTCCAGCTTTTTCCTATGTATGTGGTACTGAGGAATCGAACCTGGATCTTCGTGCATGCTAGACATGCTGGGTGCTGTCCCTGAGCTTTTTCTTCATGTCGTTCTTGTTTCCGATTGGCACTCTACCACTTGAACCATACCTTTACTTTTAACTTTTCGCTGTTTCATCGGAGAGGAGTCTCTCGGCTTTGTTAGCTTGATCCGGTTTCCAACGTTGATCCTCTGGTCTCAGCTTCCCGAGTAGCTAGGATGGATAAAAAGCATGAACCACCCTGGCCCAGCTGAATAGTTATTATTTTGTTCAGCTTTACCAGCAGCAGGCTACCTGCAGTTACATCTCGTCATCACCAGGGGTCGCAGTGTGGTAGAAGAGCTCCCCCCTCCCCCAAGTAATCAGTGCTCTGTACCAAGTGGAGAATTCTCCAGACAACTCATTATTAGTGCTTTGCTTTCCTCGGGTTTTTAGACCAAAAAAAAATCCTGTTAGACCAAGAGCACTCGAGTTCTGCCATGACAGAAGGCTGGTGAACAAGAGTGAGAGCTCCCGCGGGCATCAATGAGGCCCAGCCTGGCTCCAGCAGAACCTTAGATCACATTCACTTATCACAGAAGGAGGGTGAATAATAAAACCCAAGGCTGTGGTTGGCTTGGTGAGAGAATTGCGGTGTGTGCAGTTGTTTTCTGGATTTTCTTTGGGGTTTAAACTCGGCGGCTGGGTGATGTCCTCGGCTCTTTTGCTCAAGGCTAGCTAGCACTCTACCACGTTGAATCATTTCCATTTTTCTAGTGTGAACTGCAGAAAAGAGGCTCATGGATTTTGCTGACCTGGCTGACTTTGAACCTAGATCCTCAGAGCTCAGCCTCCTGAGTGGCTGGAATGACAGCATAAGCCACAGGCACCAGGCTGGTGTAAATACAGTCTGTGACGGGCTACATTCCACCATGCGCTAATGACAACACTGCCTGGCGCTATAAATGTGTGTCCAATTAGGCTCAAGTCATCAACCGCAGAATGTAGTATAACTGTTGTTCAATCAACCCAACGGCTATTAAAAACACTGCCGTGACAGTCAGCAAAGAGGATGCGGCCCTCTAGGCTCCAGCCTGCATATGGAATGAGACAATTGGTTTAATGAACAAATAACAACCTTGTAATCAACATGAGTGCGGATTTAAAAGAAAAACAATCAAAGCATAGAATGTGTAGCTGAGATCGTCGTGTACTTCGTATGCTCTCTAGGCAAGTATGTAGCCCATAGGATGGAGGAGACAAAATTAGGCAAAATAATCATTATTATTAATAATAATAGCATCCTAGCGGAGTGAAGAAGAAAGAGCAGGAAGAGCTAAACTCCATCTCCGTTGCATAGGGAAGAAATGTCTTGATTAAATATATTGCCCTTTTTGTTTGTTTGTTTGATTGATTTTATAGCTGGGGAGAAAGAATAAGTGACAACGTGGGCACAGTGGCTCAGGCCACCATCGCAGTGACTCAGGAAGTGGAGACCGGGAGGATGGTGCAGTTTAAGGCCTGGCTGGAGAAAGAGTGAGTGAGACACAGTCCCTCCTCCCTCCCCCTCTCCCCCAAAATATCAAACAGTAATCGAGGTTTCATGGTTCACAACTGCCTGGGGAGTGAAAATAGGAGGATCACAATCCAAAATTGTTGCTGGACATAAACAAACAAAAAATAACTCTGAAAAATAACTAAAGCAAGGCTTAGGGGTGTGGCTCAAGTGGTAGAGTGCCTGCTTGGGTTTAAAACCCAGTGCTGTAAAAAGAAGGGAAAAGGGGCCGGGAGTTCGGCCTAGTGGTAGAGTGCTTGCCTAGCATGCACGAAGACTCGGGTTCGATTCCTCAGTACCACATACATAGAAAAAAGCCAGAAGTGGTGCTGAGGCTCAAGTGGTAGAGCTCTAGCCTTGAGAAAGTCCAAGGACAGTGCTCAGGCCCTGAGCTCAAGGCCAGGACTGGCAAAAAAAAAAAAAAAAAAAAGAGGGGAAAAAAGGCTTGGGGTCATCAACATACATATATATATATATATATACATATATATGATATTATCTATCTATCTATCTATCTGTCTGTCTATCTATCTATCATCTATATCACTTCCAGGTGAAGCCAGTGGGAAGATGAGTTTCTCCAGTCTCTCCTTATCCATGGCGGTAGCTGGGAAAGTGGTGGCAGCCCCGAGCAGTGTCCCTTCCCCTGGCCCACGAGCATATCTGCGAGCCACAGAGAAATCCCGAAGTCTCTGGTAACAGGTGTGGTAGCACAGGGAGAGCCCTCCCCCCACTGATCCTGTACCAGGCCCCAGCCCCCCTGCCACAGCTCTCACTGGGCCATCCAAGGTCCATCAAACAACCCCAGGTCTCCCCCTCACCTCCCTCCCTCATTCCTTCCTCCCTCCTTCCCTTGTCCCTTGTCCCTTCCTTTTTTTTTTCCTTCCTTCCCTCCTTCCTTCCTCCTCTCCTTCCTTGCATCGGGAAGTTTCTGTGAATAACTGGCCATGGTAATTTATAATAAGACAAGTAGAGGTGAGCAATATTGACTAATAATGACAAGGATACACTGTGATCACAGTGGATTGCACGTTCTCTCTGTCCCACCGGGCTTGGGGAGGGAGGTGGCGCCATGGCAAGTCCTCTGTCCACACATCGTGGTGTCTGCCTGTCTGTCTGTGTCTTTCCGTCTGTTTCTCTGTCTCTCTGAACCTGTCTCTCTGTCCCTGTCTCTCTCTGCCTGTCTCTGGCAGCCATGAAGTGGGTCATCTCTGACCTGGGCCCTGGGCCATGACAGCCCTGACCTAAACCCCGCCTTCCAGGCCACACCCCTTATAGGCTCCAGCCCCTCCCCACAGCACCCAGCTGTGCACCTCGCCTCTAACACACGTTATCCCTTTGGAAAACATGTACTGGGCCTGGCTGGGGTACAGCTGGTGGCCTCAGGGTGTGAAAATCAGATTCCCCTCCATTCAACCCACGATGAGGCCATGGGGGTCTCCCCTCTCCAGATAAGATTATTTGTGGGTCATCTGAGGAAGGCATTCTGGAGAAGGCAGTGGCTCACACCCACAGTCCTGGCCACTCAGGAGGCTGTGATCTGGAGGTTCAAGGTTCAGAATCAATCTGGACAGGAAAATCCATGAGAGTCCACCTGCGATTAAGCAGCAAAGAAGCTGGGCTGGAGTCATGGCTCAACTGATAGAACACCAGCCGGATAAGCTAAGAGAACCAAAGGCTGTGAGTTCAAGTACCAGTATTGGAGGTTGGGGGGGGAGGCGGGAAGAAAAAAAGAGAAAGAAGAGAGAACATTAAGCCCCAAGGGCCTTTCAAATGGCACTGCTGGACTCTCAGCTTTTATTCCATTTGATTCTCTTCCTTCTTCCTGCTGCTTTAAGACACTTCTTTTTCAAAATATCGTTACCATTTTCTATATCACCAGCCTCACTCCTCCTCCTCCTCCTCCTCCTCCTCCTCCTCCTCCTCCTCCTCCTCTTCCTCTTCTTCTTCTTCTTCTTCTTCTTCTTCTTCTTCTTCTTCTTCTTCTTCTTCTTCTATAATAAAACCCTCCTTGGTGTCTCTGTCTCAGGGCTTGTGGAGTTATTTCGCATTATGACAGCTTAAATCAAATATTTTAAATCCAGTCAAGAGGAAGGCAGTAAAAACCCATATTTAAGATTCAGATCAAACCAACCACCAACAAACAACAACAACAATAGAGATCTCACGTCAAAGTGACAATCAACAGCGATGCCCATGTCCCATTAGAGTTCGTGATTCATAACCATGAAGGACAAGCGTTTTTAATATAAAACGGGAGAAGGTGATGAAAACCACAAATGTTGGTTTCTCTTCCCTCCTATTCCATCTCCTCTCTTTATTTGAGCTGTACGATTGTGTTTGTGTGGTAGGTTATTTTTTCCTTTTGTGATTAGTTCTTGGAGTGCTAGGAGCCTAAGGCGTCCTGAGTTTGATGAATAAATATGGCCGGAGGACGTGCTTGCAGGGGAACAAGAGCCAAATAAATCCAATCATGAGCAATCGCTGCCTGACTCTGAGTCACGTCAAAAGAAAGGAAAAAAATGAAATAAAAAAGAAACTCTCCTCCTGCTTCTCCACCCACCTGTGTTGGGCCAAATTCTCCTCCGCAGAGTTGCTGTTGGGGTCCTGCTGGGCAGGAATGTGTGCAAGTGCTAAACCAAGCGCCATGGCTACCCGGCCCATTACCAACAGGCTCCTTCTTATTGGTGGCTTTTGCGTTCTGCATCCAACCAGGGTCCAACATGGTTCATGGAACCTTCTAGAAATCAGCAATTCATCATTTTGAAGGTGGACAGGTGCTCTGCAAGGCATCAGGGATTCCCGAGCGGCATCCCGGGTGAAGGCCATGAAGCAGCCTCTGTGTCTTTGTCCTCCCCTTCCATTCTCACATCGACGGGTCAGCTGGCACACTGGCCTCAGTTTCTTCAGTACAGACCCCGAGGCTCCATGGAAGTGAAGCTGGACATTGAGAAATGCGGAAGAACAACTGTCAAAGTATTTCTTTTAAGTGAACATCTACCAGGGTTTGCCACTGGAGTCCATTCCCAGTAAATGTGGGGGCAGGGAAGGGGGAGTCACCATATCTCAGGGTCCAGCCACTTAACACAACACATATGTCCCCATCCTCACAGCCTCTGTGAGCCAGGACTTGGGGTGTAGCCTTGCCAGGCAGCCGTGCACTGGGGATCACGTTGGGGACGGGGGTTCAGTCGACAAATGAGGCAGAGTCACATCATCTGAAGGCTCGGCCAGGGATAGGAAGTCTGGGGTCCAAGCTATGTCACAGGCAAGGAAATACATCCTGGAGGTGGAGTCACTTCTGACAATGTGACTCTGCCTTCCAGGTACGAGAGCCAAGGCAGGGGCCCCCCACGCCTGCTAGAATGTGTTTGGGAGGCAAGAAGCACAGTTGCCATCCAGGACAGCGAGTATGGCAGAGGCCATACTCAGGGAGAGACTCAGGGAGAGCTCGCGAGTAGAATCCTTCTCTAGCACACCCAAGGCCCCAGGTTCAAGCCTCAGCCATTCGTGAGAAATTCTCCCTCCACTCTTCTTGTGCACAAGAAGGCAAAACACATTGAAGAACAACACACGTCAAGCCATAACAAAGCCAAGGCCTGCATCTCCAGGGTGGGTTTTTTTTGTGTGTTTGTTAAGAGACAGAGAGAGAGGGGGAGAGAAAGAGAGAAAATATTATTTGTTTATTTAGTTTGTGCTGGCGTGGAGTCTTGAACTCAGAGCCTGTGCTAGAAGGGATGACATGGGGATTCTGAGCCCTGATCTGGATATGGCAGTTGTGATTAGTGATGTCTGCTGTGGTCCGTGAATGGGTGGGAGAGCACAGCAGTCGATTGGTGATGTCTGCTGTGGTCAGGTGACTGAGCACCTGAACCATGTCCAGGATGAGTGGTCACTTGATGGGTGCCACCTTTCATGCCAAGCTCCATAGGAGTCACGGAGCTATCACCCGTGGGGTCACAATCCCCGCTGTCAGGCGTGGAGGTAGCTGCTGCCTGCAGAGTGGCTGGTAGGCAAAATTGTCCAGCATGGGTCCCAGGAGGATTTGGTGTTCTGGGGTGCTCAGAACCCCGAACTGCAGCCTCCTCGGAGGTCAGGGAGAGTCGGGATCTGGTTTGGCACAGGTAGGAAGGAGCCTGGAGTCCACCCTGCGAGGCTTGCCCTCAGGTGTCTCTGCTGGGGTTCCACAGTTTGAGAATCACTGATGGCCTTGTACCCCACTGCACTGCTGAAGAGACCGAGTCTGAGGGAGGGGAAGGGATCCAGGAAGAACCGGGGATGGGCTCAAAAGCCTCCCCACAACGTGGCTCAGATGCGGGTGTCGTGTAGGGGAAGTTAGGAAGGGATTAGGTGCAGGGCCTGTAACCCCCGATACTGGAGAGGCTGAAATAGGAGGACCAAGGGTTGGAGGTCAACTCTGGCAAGAGCACAAGATTCAACCTGGAAAATAACTAAGGGAAAAAGGGCAGATGGTTCAAGGAGTACAGAGCACTTGCTGAGCCAGCCTGAGGCCCTGCGTTCAAATCCCAGTACACAGAGAGAGAGACAGAGACAGAGACAGAGGGAGATGGGGGGGGCAGGCTCTATACTTGAAAAATAACCAAAGCAAAAGTGTGCCAGGAAACTTGTCTCACATAATAGAGAACAAAGCCAGACGGCTCCCACCTGAAATCCCAGCTACTCAGGAGCTGAGATCTGTGGATTGTGGCTCGAAGCCAGCCCGGGTGTGAGACTCTTAGCTCCAATTGACCACTAGAAAACAAGAAGGGGAGCTGTGGCTCAAAGTGGTAGAGCACTAGTCTTGAACAGAAAACTCAGGGACAGCGCCCAGGCCCTGAGTTCACCCCACAGGACTGTTATACACACACACACACACACACACACACCACAAGTGTAGCTATGCCAGAGGTTCATAAATTAAGCAAACTGTGCCATCCATCTTAGAGAGAGATGCAATTCTGGCAAAATTTTATTTTTCTGCTTAATAATTATTTACCCCTCTTAAAAAAAAAAGATGAAGCAAGTTAGTGTTGATAAATTGGATGCTTATAATTGTGCTGTTAGCTCAAGCCAGAAGAAAAATTTAATCTATAGCTTTATAGTCATAGGTAATTTAAAAAAATGCAATTTTAACTTATATGCTTCTTGTAGGGAGAATTATGACAGGAAGACTATTAAAATACTTTCAGGCATAAAAATATACCGCATCCCAAGACCATTCCATGGGAGAAATGGGATGGAAATGTATTCAAAGACACAAAAGAAACTTTTAAAAAAGTGAATATTAAAATAAAAATAAAAAGATTGCTGGGGCACAGTGGCTCACACCTGTAATCCCAGCTACCCCAGAAAGTGAATGTAGTAGAAGGATTGAGGTTCAAGGCTAGTCCTGGCAATAGGATGATAATGATGATGATGATGATGATGTCTATCTCCAAAACCAAGCCCGCTGTGGTGGCAGTGCCTCTAACACCAGATTCTTGGAAGGCAGAGATGGGGGGACCACAGTCTTGAGGCTGGTCCAAACAAAAAAAAAATCAAAGCAAAAAGGGACTGGGGGAGTGGCTCACGTGGGAGAGCGCCTGCCTAGACCTCAAGGCTCTGAGTTTAAACACTCAGGACTCCTGAGTGATTGGAAACAAAGGGTTGCTTGGCATCAACTCTACATGCCAGGACGTGAGGGTCACAGGTTCAAGTCCAGCCCTGGACAGGAAAGCCCATGAAACTCTACCCTCCAATTAACCAACAAAGAGCCAGAGGTTGAGCAGCTGTGGCTCAAGTGGTAGAGTGCCAGCCTGGAGTGAAACCACTTAGAGACAGGGCCCAGGCCCTGAGTTTGAGCCCTGGGACTGCCTGTCCCCTCCAACCGCCCCCCACAATTCTCTGTCCTTAGCTTCTCCCCACCATCTTCTAAGCCCCCCTTCAAGAGAGATCTTTTCCCCCACGATTCCTTTGCTCTTCACCTAGCTCTATTTCTTCCTCAGATGCACAGCGGGTCAGATCCTTCCAGAAAGCAGTGTGCAGCCCCCCACCCCCTTTGGCATTTGCTGATAACACCCCCCAGCCCTGCTCCTGTTGGGGCAGGAGGGAGTACCCAGCTCCCCTGGATAGAGCACTGGCTCCCCACCCCCTTCTTGGACACGTGGGAGTACCCAGCTCCTCTAGATAGAGCACTGCATCCGGTTGGGCTAATTAAAGATGTGTATCACTGCCGGAATTGTCTCTTTGGAATCAAAAAATTAATTATGTCTCCCTGGCCCTGTGGCCAGCTGTGCAGAAGCGAGCAGCCCACTGCTTGCTGGGTGGATTCCATGCCACCGGAGGAAAACCTGGATTCTGCCATTTGGCCCCCAAGATAGAGGGGACAGGGAGCAAAGGGCCACATCCTCAAGCCGGCTCAAGATTCTGCCCATCACAAATGGCAGTGAGCAGGGCCTGGGGTGCATGCCTGGAGTCCCAGCTGCTGGGAGGATTGTAAGTGTAATGGGGGGGGGGTCCCCAATGCCCTGGGGCACAGCAGGCCTTCTGCCCGCTTCTCCACACAGTGTGTGTGTGTGTATGTGTGTGTGTGTACACAGGCACCCACGATATTAATGCTAATGACGGCTGTTCAACGCCTCACAGGCCCCAGCCGCAGATTGGCCTGATTTTTTGTTTTGTTTTCCAAATGAATAAACTGAAATTCAAATAGATACCCTATGCCAGGTCACATTGAAACGGACGCTGCACATCTGCTGTTGGCGGGAAGCGTTGGCAAGAGCACGTACCCCCAAAGCCAGCTCCCCAAACTGCTTTCCTCTTTGCTTCGTGATTTCATTTTCTCTCAAGAGGATGAAGGAGTCCATTATTTACTTGACAAAGCTCCGAATCGATGGCCGAGTCTCCCTCGTGATCAGTTTTGGATATCTGATGGTGTCAATGTGGTGGATTAAGCGCCTTCATTCTACCAGGAATACAGATGCAATGGTTGAAAGCATGGCATCCATTTTGGAGCCAGGAGGGCGAATTCTACACACCATCCATGGCAGAAGCAAGAAGAGATTTGGGTTTTGGGTGACATCCATGACCTAGCTTTCCCAGAATTCATTCATTCAGGAGGCGGACAAACCTCTTCTTCATGTAATCTATTTGAAGGGGTCCAGGCCTCTCTCTAACATGCTAGAAGGAAATCTGGGGATTTTGACCCACAAACACCCCAGGTATCCCCGAAGTTTCAAGAGTGGGTTACAATGTCGCCACGTTGTTCCAGAGATAAAAGATTCTGAGAACTGCAGAGTAGCTACCTCCTGAGAAGATAATTGGGGGGGGGACCCTCTGGGATGGAGCACAGTTTGCCCAAGAAACCCTTCTGGGTGCCAGAGACTCAGGCCTGTAACCCCAGTCCCCTAGCTACTAGTGTGTGTGTGTGTGTGTGTGTGTGTGTGCATCCTTCCACCCTTCTGGTTCCAGGTGCTGGAGTTTCAAGTTTGCCAAGCCCTTTATTTTATTTTATTTTTGGCCAGTCCTGGGCTTGAGCTCAGGGCCTTGGCACTTCCTTGGGCTTTTTCCTCAAGGCTAGGGCTCTACCACTGGAGCCACAGCACCACTTGCGGCTTTTTCAATGTATGTGCTACTGAGGCATCGAGGCCACCCTCTCGGCCTTTATTTATTTGTCATAACAGGTCTCAGCTTGTGGCAAAGGTTGGCCCACACTCCTCCTCCTTCCACCACACCCACCCTATCTCTACCTCCTGAACAGCAGGGATTACAGGCATATGCTACCACACCAGCCGGATGACTCTGTGTTCATTACTCTTATGCTTCTGATGCTTTGCCATCCCAGCCTCCAGAGGTGCTCACACACAGTCACCCCCAATACCCCAGGGTGAGTGTACAAACCAGCCACTCTGCAGTTTGCTCGCCCCGCCTGGCCTGTCTCTTCCAGTCCCGGTGGGCTCCATCCACCCCCTCCTGATGGACGCAGGTTCTTCCTGACCACCACAATCCCTCCTCCTGGGAGCTAAAATAACGAAGTCGTTTCCTGTGGGACCCCTCGCTTGCTCTTCTGGCCTTAATCACATTAGAAGAATAAAACCCAAGCTGGCACAGTAGTAACTCAACGCTAAGTGAGGAGAATGGAGGAAGGAGGCCAGCCCAGGCAAGAAGTTTATAATGAAGCGCCCCCCTCCATCTCAACCAACAAACCAAGCTTGCTGGTGACCCCAGATCTTTGGGAATGCGTAGAGGATTGCACTCAAGGCCAGCAGGGGAAGACACGCCACACGTTAGCTGAAGACTCTCACAAGGCTGAATTACTCAGGAGCCTCAGATCTGAGGACAGAGGTTTGAAACCAGCAAAGTCCAGGAGGCTTATCTCCAATAAACCAGCAAAAAGCCAGAAGTAGAGCTATGGCTCAAGGGGTAGAGCACCAACCTAGAGTGAGAAAGCTAAGGGACAGCACCCAGCCTCTGACTTCAAAAAATAAAGAAATATACATAAAGTAATTTTGGGGTAGGGATGACCTGGATCAAAACTCATTGCACTCCACCAGACTTTTGGGACCAAAACTCCTTTATAAAACTACTCAATGAAAAGAGATATTAAAAACACCCAAAGGCCCAGATGTCAAAAACAGAACTATAACATTAATACATGGGGTGGGGGGGAAAGAAAGGATTATGGGCGTGGCTTGTGTGGTGGGGCGTGGTCAACGCGGTAGGGCGTGGCTTGAGGGATGGTGAGGCTTATATGTTGGGGGTGTGGCTCAAATGGTTGGGGCGTGGCTCGCTCGCGTAGGGCGTGGTCCGCTTGCGCGGTGGGGGCGTTCCCCAAGGCCGAGGGCGTGGCTAGAGCAGTGTGGGCGTGGCTTGAAGTGGTCTGGCCTTTGCCTAGCAAGCACGGGGACCTGAGTTCAAGTCTCAGAGCTGCCAAACGACCCAGGGAAGGCCTGGTTTGCTCCCGCAGTCCAGGTGAGGAGGGGCGGACGCCCGGGGAGGGCGGAGGCCCTGGGAGCGGGTTTAATTGAAAGACGGGCTGGCTTTCTCCGAAGGCAGCGGTGGCTTTGAATTAAACATGAGTGGTAATTTATTTATCAAGTCTTTGAAATGTCTCCGTATGGGAGGCTCCGGTTCACCCCCCCCCCCCGTGTGGAGGGCGTGCGCTGGGCCCCCGGGTGGGGGCGGGGGCAAGCCATCCAGTGCTCCCCGTTTTCTGAGGGTGGATGCGGGGCTCCTGGGGGCAGCTGGGCGACCGCAGAGCTCTGGTTGTGGGGGGGGGGGAGGCGGTAGGGGGAGCCCGGCCTCCCGTGCGGCCCAGCAGAAGCAGCACGGCTAGTCCTAAGGTCTAAGCCCAGTCAGGACGCCCCACCCACCCCCAGGGCCCCGTCCCCACCTCCCCACCTCCAGGCTGCGTCCCAAGCCTGAGTCATCCCGCCTCTCCTTCCGCACCCACGGCCATCTGCCCGGACGCCCGCGGCAACGCGCCTCGCACCCTCCTCTGAACCCCCCAGGGGCCTCGCTGCAACCAGCGTCGTGACCCCCCCCCCAACTTTCCTCTGGGGCCCCCACAATCTATTCCTGCAGCTCCTCTCCCCCCCCACCAGATGACGTCATCGCCGCCACATCTAGCAGGAATCCTGAATATGTACTGGGAACCCTGAAGGTGTCACCCTGTCCGGGGCCCCCCACACACACCTGCTACCCACGCTGCACACATCCTCCGCATGGAAAGACAAATCATAGTTTCAGATGGAGTGCTAGATAGGTTATTAAAATGACTGCTGGAGACACCCTGGACACGGAAGCAGCAGGATGGGGAGTTTGAAACTGGGCCGGCCAATTTTAGCAGTGGTGAGACCCTTTATGAAAATAAGTAAATAATCTGGGTCCCTGTGTCTCAGGCCTGGCATCCTGCTTACTCAGGGCGCTGAGATCTGAGGACTGCAGTTCAAAGCCAGCCAGGGCTGCGAAGCTGGGGAGACTCATAGCTCCAATTCATCCCAGAAAATAAGACAAGTGCGGTGGCTCACATCTGTCACCCTAACTACTCAGGAGGCTGAGATCTGAGGATCCTCGAGGTTCAAAGCCAGCCCGGGCACAAAAGGACCTGAGACTCTTATCCCCAATTAATCTCTAGAAAAAAAGAGAACTGGGGCTTGGCTCCTGGTTAGGGTGCCAGCCTTGAGCTGAAGGGCTCAGGGACGGCGCCCAGGCCCAGCTCAAGCCCCATAACCCACAAAAGAAAAGAAAAAGTGGTAGGTGGCACTGTGACTCATGTGGTAACACACTAGCCTTGAGCAAAAAGCTCAAGGAGAGCACCCAGGTCCAGAGTTCAAGCCCTAGGACTGACACTAAACAAATCAAGGAAGGAAGGTGGGGGGAAAAGAAAAAAGAAAAGAGAAAAAGCAAGCCAGCCACAGTGGCTCACATCTGTAATGCCACCTACTCAGAAGGTGGAGATGTGGAGGGCCAGCCTCTCCTCTCAAAGGACCACAGGCTGAGGATCAAACCTGCAGCCCCAATGGACCAGGGGGGGATTTTTCCAGTTCTAAACCACTGTGTTCACGTTTTCTTTCTTCTTCTTGTTTTCAATGATGAGAACACTTAAGTTCCAGCTCATAATTCCCTTCATTGCTTCAGTTGGTCGTTGGACAGGGTCTCACACGTTTGCCTGCACCGCCCTCAGACCGTGGTCCTCCCACCTCTGCCTCCATCACCTCACAGCTTCCAGGTCTTCAGAAATCAGCTTCAAAACGAATCTCTAGGAAGCACCGAATCTCCTAAGGCCACCATTCCCAGGTCAGCATTTTCTGTCCACACACTGATGGCATGGCCCATATCCAGGAACACTCCCCCCCCCACACTTACCCCCCCCCCCGGGGCCGGGGACCTGGGCACATCCAACCTGGGCTTCCTGAGGCTGCTCCAAGCCAGAACCAAGGATGCCAGGGATACTGAGGCAGCTGGTCCCTTTGGGACACTGAAGATCCAGGGTCCAGCTTTGCCGAAACAAAACTCCTCTTCCTCCTCCTTTCCAGGCATTCTCTAGGGTGAGCTTCATATATCCTGAATCCCATCCAAACCTACAGCATATCTAGTTCTCAGAGGACCTGAGCTGACTCCTAAAAATAGCTGTGACTTTTTACACAGGCAGGATTATACATGTCTCGTGATTTGTTTTTTTTTATTTGATTTGATTATGGTGTGAGCAACAACTTTCCAGTTCTGCCTGTGTGTTGGTAATGTGCTGGGTTGTTTGAGAGCGGCAGCTTACTTTATCTTCATTTATTCATCATGTTGTGGTGTGCCCCTCTGCTGTAGTGTGGACCTAAAATGTTCCTTCCATGTTCCTTCTCCATCTGGCCCTGCAGATATGGGTCTCTGCCTGGCCCAGAGTCTGTGCTTCAGTAGACCTTGGAGTCCCTATCCAGGGTCTGGCCTCTTTCTGGCATTCCCCTTCTCTAGCCCAAGTGGTTTCAGGTTCTGCACCATGCCAGGATCATGCCTCAGCTCTAGTCTTCACTGTGATGCTGCCATGGCTGAGAACTTTGCTATAGCCCAGTCAACTCCTTCACCATGATCTCACCAAAGATCCTGAGCCTGAACTGTCCAGCCCCACCAGTCCTGGATTCCTGACTGTAGGATGTTAACTTCTGATAAAATTTTGGAGTAATTAATTGGATAGGTAGCAGGGGGCGATTAAACCCGAGGGCCACCAAGGCTGGATTGAGAAACACCCAAGAAATTCATGCAAAGTACTTCTAGGTGTGTCTGTAAGGGTGGCCCCACAGATGACTGACATGTGGGATAGCAACTGAAAAGAAAGGTCCATTGTGAGTATGGGTGGATGTGTCTGTGAGGGCGTTCTCAGCGATGACTGACAGGTGGGACAGCAGCTGAGGGGAAAGGCCCACTCTTCAGATGGATGGCCCATCCAATAGGCTTGGAGACCAGATGAACAAAAAAAGTGAAGGAGGAAGCCCACTAGTGCAGACATTTTCTCTGTTTCCTGGCTGCCATGAGGAGAGCAGGTCTGCACCATTGTCTAGCCTGGAAGTGACAGGGTTGAGACCTGCAGTCACTAGCCCCAAAGTTTTTGCCATGGACTGCACACTTAGACATTTCCATCTACTGAAACCTATGACCTCTTCAGATTTCCAGGCTTGGCATCCATTTTGAACCCCTCTCTGCCACTGGGGTTTGAACTCAGGGCCTCGTACCTGATAGGCAGGTGCTCAGCCCCTTGAACCACATTCCTACCTAGGAAATCCAAACTTTGGATTTGCCTGGGTTGATCTCAGACTGTGTCTCCACCTGTCACGTAGCTAGGATTACAGGTGTGTATCACCAGCCTGAGCCTGGGGGCCATAGATCTTCCTTCCACATAAGGCCGCACCCACAGGCCTTAACTGTGGAAGAAAGTTCTGCCATTGCACCTGGTAGTTATGATGTTCCTCAGTCCATTTCTTTTTCTCTCGCCAATGCAATGACTGCACTCGCAGCACCAGCCATAAGGAACGTTTTGCATACAGCATTCACAGGTATTGGTTACTGAGAGATTATCAAGAGAACTCGTAGCTGATGTGGCAAGCACATGAAAGGAAGATTAGACAGCAGTGGAAACAAATACATGATAGCCAAGCCGCATCAGCCTGCAGAAATCTCTGAAGCAACCTTGAGAAGAAAGGAAGAAAGGAAGAGAGAGAGAAAGTCATAAAAGGATTTGTCCGGTTCATTATGTAATGGAGGAAAGAGGGGTCAAGTGTCCCGCCTGCTTCCTGTCTTGCTCCCATCTTCTCCGCAAGGCCTCTTCCCTTAGCCTCTCTTGGACTGTGAGCCCCAACACCCCCCCCCCAGTCACATTTCCCAGAGCCCCTCCTTTCCACTGCTGACAAAGCCTGTGACTCACCTACTCATCCGCCCGCCCGGCAGCCATGTTCCTGTGTTCCTCGCAGAATGTAGGGCTCTCAAGGTGCAATCTTTGTTCTCTTTTGTTCCCTAATGCCAGTCGAGTTCCTAGAACTGCACCTGAGAGGAAGGAACTAGATATTCCTTTAGCTGAGTGGCTGGCATACAATTGTTGCTTTCGGATTATTTGTTCAGCTGTGCAAACGGGTGATGGTGAGCCTGGCGAACCCGGGGTGATTCACAGGAAGATTTTCTTGGAAGAAAATAGGTGTCGTATTTTTTGCAAGCAATGAGTTTTGGGGTTTTTTTTTTGTGAATGGTGGAGTTTGAACTCAGAGTTTTGTGCTTGCCAGGATGGCACTTTACTACGTGGCCCCCAACTCCCCAGCCTCGTAAGTTTCTGGGATGACAGGCGAGTGCCCCCATGCTCGGTTTGTTTGTTGAGATGGAGGCTCAGCAAGCCTTAGCCTGCTGGCCTTGAAGCACAGTCATCCCATCTGCACTGCCTGAGTAGCTGGGGTTAGAGGTGTGAGCTCCCCTGCTAGCCGAGACCTGAGTGTTTTGTGGACAGGGAGAGCTTTCCAGGCCTGTGCTGCCCGTCTCAGCTTAGAAATCCAGGCCTTGGCTGTGGGGTCCCCAGGGCGGACTCATGTGTGCGTGGCAGGGACCACACAATCCTCTGGACGGGTTTCTGCTTGAACAGGGCTCTCAAATGCACTTGTGAGTATTTGCAATGACAGCCAGAGAGAACAGGGCGGCTTTGCCGAGACATGGAAAACAACTTGGGGCTGAGCTCAGCTCACCTTGCCTTGAACACGGCAACATTAAAGGAATGACCCTGTGCTTGGCATGGCCGTGCACAGCTGGAATCTCCGCCCTCCGCCGGCTGGGATAGGAGGATGGTCACTTCCAGGACAGCCTGGGCTCTGTTGTGAGACTCCGAGTCCAGGAAACAAAAAATGGTCACCATGGAAAATCCTGCCGCCCAGCCTTAGCCAGGTAAACATTTTCTGAGCCGATAACTTGTGTAACGGTGGGCTGGACGGTCCATCTCTCCCACTAGCTGGCAGGTACCGGGGCTTCATTCTTGTAAACACTATAGCCTCGATCTGGAGACCCTGAGTAAGTTAAACCATCTTGTGCAGCTTCGGATGCTTGTTTGCGCTAGAGGCTCACTCCAGGCCAGCCTGGGGCTCAGGATTCTTCTGCCTCAGTTTCCTGGGATGGTAGATGGGAGGAAGATTTGACTGTGCCTTACTATGGGTTGGGGCGAGGGTGGGGGACCTTAGGTCACCCGCTGACGTACTTGAATTCCCCATAATTGGGGTGCCTGTCACCTCCAGAGTTCACCAATCCAGTAATGAATACATTAGAATTAAATTCAATCTTTACCACTAATAAACTGGCTTGGAAAAAAGGGCAAACATTTTTCCACAGGGAGGGAAGGGGTCGAGGAGAGGAAGGAAAGAGGAAGGAGAGGTGAGGAGGAGGGAAGAAGACAGGGGAGGGGAAATGGAAGGGAAGGAGAAGGAAGAAAAGTAGATTATGGGAGAGAAAATTATATTAAATAGAGCTCCACAATTTTCCCCCATCACAAATAAAAAATATACTGAAATAGCTTATCCCAATTTAGGTTAAAGTGTGCCAACTTTTACCCTTGTACTAAATCCACTTATGGCATGATTCGTTTGGCAAAGTTTCACAGCTTTAATGAATAGTGGGGCTCAGTCAGGCACCAGCGCCTCATGCCTGTAATCTCAGCCACTCAGAAGGCTGAGACCGGAAGATCAAGGTTCAAGCTAGGAAAGGCCGTGAGAGTCAAATCTCCAACTAACCACCACAAAGCGGGAAGTGGAGCTGTGGTTCAAGTCATATGAGTGGTAACCTTGAGCACAAAAGCTTAGGAACAGCATCTAAGCCTTGAGTTCAAACCCCCAAACTGGCACGAATGCATGCACACACACGCGCACGCGCACACACGCACACACACACAATTCAGATCACACAGCTGGGGTCTCCACTGAAATGTGAAGACACTTTTGGGTTCCTCCTCTTAGCCCCTGACACGCTGCCTGGCTTGAAGTCCCTGAACCATAAGGCCATGGCCCTAAAACATTTCGTAGTGGCCACTGAGGCCCTGACCCAGTAATTAGCCATCTTAATTAAATTATATCTTTGCCACTTGTAAATTAGCTTGGGGAGGAGGAAGAAATCCTGTTAAAAACAGTGAGAAGGGCCACAAGTTTGGCCTAGTGGTAAAGTGCTTGCCTAGCATGCACGAAGATCCAGGTTCCATTCCTCCGTACCACATACAAAGAAAAAAGCAGGAAGTGGTGCTGAGGCTCAAGTGGTAGAGCTCTAGCCTTGAGAAAAATGACCAAAGACAGCGCTCAGGCCCTGAGTTCAAGCCCTAGGACTGGCAAAAAAAAAAAAAAAAAGTTAAAAGAGCCCTATGCAAATTAGAGTACCATCTTCAAAATCTGAAATTGATTTCTTCAAACTCCTTTGTTGGAGAGCCACCATCTCTAGTCTCAGGGCCAGCCCAAGCGGGCCAGGCCTAAAATTCGAAGAGGTTAAATGAGCTTTATCATCTCTGAGAAGATGGCTCCATCCATCCGTGTTCTCTCAGCTAATGGTCTCCAAGCTTGGAATTACTCCAAGCAGGGAGCATTTTGCTATGATGATTGTGGTGAACGGGTTCTGTGCCGGTTCCCTCCACAGCCTGGTCACCACACTTGATGGCAGGGACCCAGGAGCAGGGGACTGAGTCCACACTGACGAGAACACTGTTTCGTTATCACCCAACACACATTCACAGGGAAAGGCTTGACACCGGCTTAAATGCATAAAGATCGTCCCTCTCCTTGTGGCCAGTTTCTTCTGTTGAGATGGGGCCTCCCAGAGTTTTCTGTCTGGGCTGGCCTGGTACTGTGAACCTCTCAATCTCAGCCTCCCGCTTAGCTGGCAGGCCCATGCTAGCACGCCCAGCGGACACTGACAAGATAGGGTTTCTATTGGCTGGCTGGCCATTTGTTTTCTGAATGGCTTTGGTGATTTTTTTTATTCTCCTATTTCTCCATCCCTTCCTCTCTCCTTATGTGTTGAGCAGGTATTTTGTGCTGCAACTTTTTAATGTCCTTGTTTCTTTGAATAAGTTTCTAGTTATTTTCTTTGTGGTTGCCTGGCTGTTATATTTAACACCATGATTTATAACAAGATTAATACCAACTTAATTACAACAGCACAAAACGTTTTGCTTTTTACATAGCTTCATTTTCTTTCTCCTCTTACGTTGTGGTTATACACATTACATCTTAATACTATTATTGATGCCTTCAGTGCAGTTTTATAATTATGGCTTTCTGAGTTGTCTTTTAAATCACACAGAAGAAAAGAGTTTACACACACAAATTCCATTTATGTTGCAGTTTATAATTCTGTTATCTTTTCCTCTTTCTTCATTTTGTTATTTTTCTCTGGGAATGTTCTCATGTTTTGACACAGGATCTGTTAGGTGAGGCAGGACTCAAACTTGCGAACCTGCCACCTATACCTCCTACAATGCTGGGATTACAGGAAGGCATCATCACACCCAGTGGTGTTTTGTACTTCTTGTAGGCCTGCATAGGTATCTAATGTCCTTCTACCTCAGGCTGAAGGACTACATTCAATATTTCTTACAGGTCAGCTCTGCTACTTGGCAATGTTTTCATTTTTGGAGACTTTTGCTGGATGTGGGATTCTTGGTTGACACACTTTGAATATGTCATCCATCTGTTTTCCAGTTTCCATAGATGCTGATGAGTGGGAAGCCATAAATCGTATTAAGGAGCCGGCTCTTATCCCAGTCTCCTCTCCCGCTGCTTTTGGAGATTCTGACAGTTTAAAAGATGCGGTTTCGAGCTATGGATTTCTTCCCAAGTTTATCCTACTTAAGTGTTTTGTTAAGCTCCTTTAAAATCTCACATTTTTTTTTCTCTCAAAAATCTCAGATGTCAGCAGTCCTGATGTCTCTACTTCCAAGCAGATCCTGTCTCTTCCTTTCCGCCACCATCTCCTCACCTGGACTAGCACAGTGGCTTCTGTCTCTTAAGAATTACCTCTAGTCCTTTCCCATCTCCCGGGAAGATGGACTCTTTGGTTGTTGGTTTTGAGGGTTTGTTTTGTGGTACTGAGGTTTGAACTCAGGCCCTCACATTTACTAGGCAGGTGCTCTATCACTTGAGCTATAACCCCAGTGCCCGGTTTGCTTTATTTTCCTGGCCGGGTCAGAGGAGAGCCGTGTTTGTTTTTATACCCAGACAGTCTGGACATTGCCGCTCCTCTGCCTCGGAGCAGGCAGAAGCCTAAGCACCACACTGTGGGGTCACTGACTTTTTCCCAGGCTAACCTCGATTGAATCAGACCCTCTGCACGCCCCTCCCAAGCAGCTGAGCTTATACAATGCACCACTGCACCCAGCCCGAGTAGTGTTCTTACCATACTCGCTCAATTTCCACGTTCCCTTATTTAACCTCCCCATTTCTCATTCCACTTTTCAGGAAGACCTGCCTCAGACCCTTCACTGTTGCCCCTGCTTCTTCTCTCACTCTCACCCCCCCCCCACCTCAGTCCAAGAAGCCACTTTGGCGGTCCTTCTCTCCATTTTTATCATTTTTCAACTCATGAATCATTGATCACTTGCTGTTTCCATGGCAATGCTTATCCAATCAGAGTCTGCCCTCATCCAGGATGCTCTCTTCTCCACCAGATTGGAGAGCCCTGGAGAGTCTCAGATTTTCACTCCAGTTATGGGTCCTCTGGCTAAGGAAGCTCAGCCTTCTGGTAAAAGGCCACGGGAACTGGTGGAGGAGTGGCAGAGTCCAGAGCTGAGATGCCAGGGGCCACACCTGGACCCCAGCGCAGGGCAGGTCCACCAGGGATGGGACACTCAGAGAGACACCACACTACCCTGCCCAACCCCCTGGGCCCAGCCCCAGACACTGCCCACGGCATCTTCAATGCACTTTAATTAGCATCCATTGTCACAGGCGTTCTCTGTGGCACAATGTCGGGATGGGCACGTCCATGGACTCTGTGCTTCCAATGGGTATGAAAAAATAAAATATATAATATTCAGCTTTATAAATTTCCCCCCATGGCATCACTTACTTTCTCTGTAAAATAAATTACTATCTGTGACACAGCCTGGAGCCACTAGGCCAACACTGGCCAAATGGCACCAATGTCCTCAGCAGTTCTGGGGGACAGAGCTCGGGGGGACTGTAGGATGCTCACAGGAGTCAAGTGGATCGGAAGTGGGTGCCACGCGGGGAAAGGGAGACTTGTGGTGGACAGGGCAGGAATCCCCTCAAACCCAGAGTGGACAGAAAGGCTACAAATGAACTTTTGGCACCAGATGAGAAGAGTGGACTTGAACCAAACTAGTGACGATTCTAAGTGTGGTCTGAGGGAGAGCGGGTCAGAGGAAGGGGGGCATCTGCCACTGCCCTTCTGGGAGATTCCTGGGTTCTCCACATGGGGGGGGGGCTCCTCTTCTGCTCTCCCACACTGTCACATGCTCAAGACATAAAGGCAACAGGATACAGGGCAGCCAGGGCGGGTCCTTCTGCACACTGTTTCCCACACAGCCTGTGCCTGGTGGGCTGCAGGGACAGGGACGATGTGCTCTACAGGACACCGCAAGGCCCAGGACCACAAAAGGGGGCAGACAGGGGGCATACACAGAACACCAAAGATCAAGACAGCAAGGGCAGGGCAGGGCTGCACTAGCATTTACAGAGGTGTGTGGGGAAGAGAAGCTTGAGGGCTTCAATCTACTTCCGGCAGGTGGCCAGCTGCTGACCCGCTTGAGGCTGGGGGCTTCCTCCTAGAGGAGGCTGGCACTGCCCCCCGCTTCCAAACCTAATTCCCAAACCATGGGAAGGAATGAGCTGGTGGCCGAGGCTGTCATCCAGCCTCAGTGTTAAAAGTTCCCACAACGAACTCTGGGGTCCCACCCCGCCAGTGGGGTGAGAGGTTTCACAGTTTCTATCAGGATTGGGAGTGGCCTGGCACACCCCCACCCCCCACCCCCACCAGGACTGACTGAGCCTGGCCTTTGGGGACCCTGGGGTGCTACAAGTCCAGGAGCCGCTCCTCACACGTCTCCACAGGCCACTTGGAAGCCCCCCCAAACACGTGGACGTTGTTATCCACCCAGGGGATGACGTTGCCGGGCATGTTGGTGGAGCAGTTGGCGATGTTGATGATTTCTTGTGCGCGCAGGACGCGGTCCCAGATGTTGAACTGGCTGAGCTCTCCCACAAATGCTTGTGTGGCATCGAACCTGCCCCCCACGGTGTCCTGGGAAATGGAGACGGGGACACACCCTCTTCAGGGGGGGGGAGGCTCATCACAAAGCTCTTCATTCTTCAGGGAGGGTGGGGGAGTGATGGCTAGGCCTGACTCTTAACTGATCTGCTTAAAATCACCCATCTCCTACAGGAGAAACTGAGGCTGGAGAGACATACATGTCCGAAGCTGGCTCTCTTGAATCCAGATGGCCTCTTAGAATGAAGACAACTCAACCGCACCCCCCGCCCCATCTTTCCACGTTTAAACTTCTAGCACAGGCTCATTTCCCGTCACCCCTGCCAGCCTCCCCACCCACCCAGGTGCAAGCATCAGCTTCATGGCAGCTTCTGTTTTCTCACCTCTCCCTACTGTCGGAACAGCCCGGAACTTTCCTGCTCTTGCCTGGGGACCGGGATCAAGATCCCACCCCCACCCCCAGGATGTAGCTTCTAGAAGATTCCTGACCCAGCATCCCTGCCCCAGGCCCGGCCAGCGCCCCGACGGCCAGGACCCTGGCAGATGGCGTCCTGCGTCAGGATAGTCTCCAACTCACCCTCGGGGAGGCTGCCAGGGGCCACAGTGGCCGGCCCGGGGGCAGGGGGCGCGAGTGCAGCCCACGGGGGACCCCGACACCCACCTGCTCCTGCCCGAGGATGAGCACGCCCCCGGGCTTGATGGGGTGCCAGGGCGCCAGGTTTTCCCCGGTGCCCAGCTTCTCCCCGTCCTGGAACGCCTCCCACAGGCCGTCCCTCGTCGTCCAGGTCACACAGATGTGGTGCCATTTGCCGTCGCTGACGAACAGGGGCAGCTGGGCGACCTGGGGCCAAACACATGGCGGTTGAAGACCTCACGAGGGAGGGGGGGGCGGGGAAATCCCCGAGACCGGAAGCGGAAGTGGGCGGGAAAAAAAATCTCCGAAACCGGAAGCGGAAGTGGGCGGGACGCATGCGCACACGCACCTGGCCTGCACACACACGCCAAGGCCTCCAGGTCCCCTAGCAACCCGCAGCCTCCCTCCCCGGAATCAGGTGTTCCCCAGAGGCCAGGTGCAGAGGAAAACAAGGCTCTGGTCCTGCATGCAGCTCCCACGAGTCCCCATTAAACCAAGACCACCTGGGACAGATTGGGGGGAGTCACGTGACCCATGCCAGCCAATTACTTGGCTGTGCCCAGATGGACTGTAGAAGGGAAGCTTGGTTTAGCCTTCCCTATCCTCCCCCCCCCCCCATTTTTTTTCCTTTTTAATAAGGTCTCTGGTTGTCTTCAGGCCCAGGTTATCTTTTTTTGGGGGGGTGGGGTTGGTCATAGGTCTTGAACTCAGCCTGGGCGCTGTCCCTGAGCTCTTCAGCTCAAGGCTACCACTCTACCCTTAAGCCACAGCCCCACTTTCCATTTTCTAGAGGTTAATTGGAGATAAGAGTCTCAGGTCCTTTTGTGCCCGGGCTGGTTTTGAACTCTGATCCTCAGATCTCAGCCTCCTGAGCAGCTAGGATGACAGGCGTGAGCCACTGTGCCCTGTCAGGCCCAGGTTTTCTTGAGGCTGTTAATCCTCCTATCCCAGCCACCCCCCATGCCGAGATGACAAACAGAAAGCACTACACTCAGCTAGAAGGAAAGTTTTGATGTAGGGACTCTTGGAAGGTCTCCCCGCTGAACGTTTGAGGAGACTACACTCCTGAACACTATTAAAAAGGGCAATCCATTCTGGAACATCCTGAAATTAGAAGTTCAGGGAAAAGACTGGGGTTGACTTTGAGGGTCAGTGAGGGACTTGGTGTGTGTGTATGTGTTTATGTGTGTGACCTATGTTTTTATTCTAATGGTGGTGACACAGCTACATACATTTGTGAAAACTGGCTAAAACATACATTAAATTTCAGGCTGAGTAGTAGCTGCCTCTAATCTCAGCAATTGGGAGGAGAATTATGAGTTTGAGGCCAGCCTGGGCTACATAGCCAGGATCCTGTCTCAAAAATAAATATATAAATAAATTTCAACCATATAGAAATTACATCTCAACACACATGACTCCTCAGGAAAAATGTGCCCTGAAGTCTCTTACACACACCCTTGTGCAAGGGGCAGTTTGGCTCCTTGTACTGCTATCCTGGCAGATGGCAGTCTCCTGCCTCAATTAGTGTGCTGGGTCCTGGATCCTCTGCTGCTTCTGGGTCCGGCTCACCGCTTGGAGCTCTGTGGCCTGCTGCTGACTCCATCCTAGCCCCCTGCCTAGGGTGGGCCGGGCTCAGAACACTACTATCCCTGCCATGTTGATGCCAACTCCCCACGAACAAGGTTCCTGCTCCAGGAACGACTCCAGGTGGGGCTGCAGTGTGGTCAAGGGCAGTCAGGCGCTGGACTTGTGGTGGCCACTTCTTCAACATCAGGGCCTCACCTTGTCGTTAATGAGCAGCTCAATGGGGTTGTTTCCCCACTCGATCAGCACGATCTCATTGGCCTGCCCGGGCACAGCATAGGAGAACGGGGTGCCGATGCCTGGTGAGGCACTGGACCGCAGCCACAGGCAGATGGTGAAGGCGTATAGCTCGGGCAGCGTCTTCTTGATCTTCCCATACAGGTAGTTGGTGCGGAGTGGAAGGGACACCTTGAACGCATCTGGGGACTTGAATGCACTGTTACCTGGAGAAAACGGAGGGGGAGGGGACCCTGGTATGTTCAATCTTCCAACTTGGCTGGCAGAGTTCACCAAGACCCCTCTGTCAGACAGACCCCAGGGGGACAGAGCACCCATTACATCTCACCACTCTTCCAAGTGCTAAATCTAATCGAGCAGTCCACGAGACAGCCCTGCCTTCCAGAAGCTTCCATGCGCTTGGGTGGCAGGCAGGTAAAGGAGGGCAGGTTCCGCAGGGATTCCTGCTAGGAATGGAGATGAAAACCTCAGCTACCAGCAGAAAGATGGGTGGTGAGAGAGAAAAGGAACAATCTGTGTGCAACGAACCAGCTCCACTGTGTAAGACAGAAAAATAAGAAGGCCAGATAGGGTGGTGCATGCCTGTGATCCTAGCTACTTAGGAGGCTGAGACAGGAGGACTGAAGTTCAAGGCCACCATTTCAATATTCAAGCTGGGTATGGTGGTACGCTATGCCAGAGGCTTAAGTAGGGTGATTGTGATCTGAAGCCCCTAGGCAAAAAATTCAAGATTCTTATTTGAAGGATAACCTAGAGTGAAAAGGGCTGGGGCCTTTGCCCTCACCTGCCCCCTCATTCAAAAGACCAGGGCAGACCAAAGTAAAAGCAGTGACCTCCCCTACCTATCCACCCATTAGGTTGGGCAGGACGTTTCACAGCTCTAATCCTAGGGACAGGAGGATCTCAGTTTGAGGCCCAAGAAAAGTGAGACACCATCTCAAAAACAAGCTTGGTGGTACCTACCAGTAAACCCAGCTGCTCAGGAAGCCAAGACAGAAGGATCAAGGCCCAAGGCAAGTGGGGACAAAGCCCAAGACTCTATTTGAGTAGAAAACTAAAAGCCAAGAGTGGAGATGTGGCTCAGGTGGAAAGAGCACTTGCCCAGCAAAAGCAAGGCTTGGAGTTAAACCCAAGAAAGAAGACAAGGAAGAAGGGAAGGAGAAAGGGAGGGAGGGAGAAAGAGAAAGAGGAGGGGGAGAAAGAGAGGAGGGAAGAGGAAAGAAAAAGGAAAAAGAAGGAAGAACCAGAACCCTTTCCCAATCTTCCAGATTGCACAAATGAGGTGCCTAAGCTCAAGGTCACACAGATAAAGGACAGCATGGCCAGAGAACCCTAAGGCCGAGCTTCCGAGTAGCAAATGGCCCTGTTCCTATTGAAGACATCGTTACCTAATAAGAAGATGGCTTGCACACCTGCCAGTGGGCAGGCTTGCCAATTCAATAAAGCTCAGTGTCGATAATATTGTTAGCTTGGTGACAACAGATAGGCTTAATTAGAGCTGGGATGGAAGGGGCAGCGAAGCAGGCCACACCCTGACAGTCTTTTATTTAAATAAAACAGCTTGGAGGTTCAGAGGAAACTTAGTTAGAACCAATTAAGGAATTAAAAGGCCTGGCCAATAAATCAGAAACTGTGGGTGGCAGAGGAGCCTAAAGAAGGAAGGACTGAGGCCAGGAAGGGGGAGGGGGGAAAGAGAAGAGGGGGAAGAAGAGAAGTAGAGGAGCGGAGAGGAAGAAGGGAAGAGGAAATCTAGTCTGTTCAGATTTCAGAATTTCAGCAGCCCCTAGCCAGCCCCCAGCCAGGCTGAGACCCCTCAAGCGCCCCCAATTGCTGCATGGCTGAGGCTCACATCTGGGCTCAAGCAGATGTTTCTAAGAGCACACTGTGTGTGTGTGTGTGTGTGTGCAGGCACACTGGGCACTTGATGTCCCTTGCCAAACAGAAAAGTCCTAGGCAAGGAAGAAAATGGCCCTTGTCCCCACAGTTCTGGTATTGGGGATTGAACACAGAGCCTGGTATTTGCTAGGTAGACACTCTATCTCTTGAGCCCAACAGGCAGGCTAGCCTTCGTCCTTTGCAATCTCCACTTCCAGAGGGACAGGGATTATAAGCATGAGCTGCCATACCCATCTTTTTTTTTTTTTTTGCCAGTCCTGGGCTTGAGCTCAGGGCCTGAGCACTGTCCTTGGACTTTCTCAAGGCTAGAGCTCTACCACTTGAGCCTCAGCACCACTTCCGGCTTTTTTCTATGTATGTGGTACCGAGGAATCGAACCCGGGTCTTCATGCATGCTAGGCAAGCACTTTAACCACTAGGCCAAACCCCGGGCCTGCCATACCCATCTTAATAGTTAAGACAGATAATGCCCCCCACGCTCCCCTCCAAACATCCTGCCATCTCTCAAGTAGCCAGGATTATGGCTGTGGGCCACTAGGCATGGTCCTTGAGTCAACATGACTTTTCTGAGTGTGTCTCCCAGCAACATGGCCTCAGTGCTTCCTTCAGTGGCCCTGGCAGAGCTCTCTGGCAATTCTTCTCAAGACAGCAAGTAAAGGCAGCGTGCCTGTCCCCATGGTCCACTGTGGGGAGGCTGGTGGCAGGATCCACTCTCACCTGTGGCTCCACACTGCCCTTCCCTCCTGTCAGGTGGCTCAGGCCTCTGTGGCCTCTGCTCTACCCCTGGGGGGGGGCGGTGCCAGCTAACGAGTCTCCTGACATCATCCCAGAAGAGAGAGGAAAGTTTCAGACATGGAGGCATCTGAGCCACACAGGCAGCCAGGCTCACTGTTTTGTGAGGAGGGCAGGGATGAAAAAGAACTGTGATGGGGGGATGTGTACCCCACACCCTTCTCCTTTGGGGCCGCCTCAGCCATGCCAGAGGACAAGCTGCTAGCAACTGAAACTGGGTCCTTAGAAATTGCCTTGTCCACCTGGTATATGTGAGGTTAGAATCCGGTACTCACTTCCAGCAAGCAGAAAGCCTCACACCCAGGCCACCCAATGGACTGGAAGCTGGTACTGTAATCTGAAGTATGTAGGGCATTTGCTCTGTGTGTGTGTGTGGGGGGTGCACATGTGCCAGTACTGGAGCTTGAACTCAGGGCCTCGGGCCTCCCACTCTGGCTTGGCTTTGTCACTCAAGGCTAGCACTCTACCATTGGAGCCACAGCCCCACTTCAGGCTTTTTTTTTTTTTCCTGGTTAATTGGAAAGAAGAGTCTCAGATTTGTCTTCCCTGGGCGGGCTTCTAACTGCAATCCTCAGATCTCAGCCCTCTGAATAGCTAGAATTTCAGTGCCCAGCCTTATCTAGGACACCTGACCTCTCTGCATCCCTGGGGAGAGCCCCCCCCCCACCCTAGAAGACAGGGAAGAGGCAGAGTCACAGCACCTGGGGTGAGGGTGAGTGGAGGGAGGGCTGAGGGGGAGCCGCAGGGGAGGCCGGGGGTCAGGTCGGATCAGGCTGTCACCCTGTCACCCTGAGGTCCTGGGCTCTGCCAGGGGTGGTGGGGAGGGCTGATTCCCGCTGGGACCTTGGGCAGTGTCTGTCACCAGCCGGGCTGGACCCGCACGTACCCCGCTCCAGCTCGCTGACCCGGTGCATAAGCGCGTTCAGCGTGCTCTCGGTCCTCTGCCGGTGAGCAGACGTCTCGTTGTGCAGCAGCGACTTCTCGTCCTCCAGCTCGGCCACCTTGCGGAGCAGCTGCCGCTCCAGCTCCCCCAGCCGCCGCTGGAGCGCCTCCCGCACGTCGCCCGGCAGGCCGGCGCTGGACACGTTGGCGCGGAGCTGGAGCTGTCGAGGGGCGCAGATGTCGTGACCCCCCCCCGTGGCTCCGAGCTCCGGGGACCCCTGCGCACAGGGATCCCATGGCGCGAGCCTCAAAGGGGAGCTTGTCATGGATGGGGGCAGAGGGGAGTAGGATTTCAAAGCCAGGCAAGAATGCGTCTGCTGCAGTATGTGAAACTCATTTTTGCCCTATTAAAAGCTCCACTTTTCTCTTCTTACTTTAAAAAAAAAAAAGTATACATTCTAACCAACCTGTATGTAATTCTAGGTCAGAGAAAGACTGAAACAGGACTTTAATTTTTTTTTTTTTTTTTTACAGTGTGAGTCAATGGTACTCAAGCCTGGACAGCTTTTATCTAGAAAGGAAACACCGTCTCCCCTGGCTGCAGAATGGCACAAAGATAACTCTGCTTGCAGAGAAATTACTGGTGGAAAAAAAAAGGGGGGAGGGGGGAGCAGAATAAAACAGGGCTTAGTCCAAACCCCAGAAAGCTTGGATTTTAGGACAGCTACCTAAGCTTTGCTTCTTAATTACTTTCCCCACTGCTCCTGGGCTCCTGACCCCCCCAGCGTTCCAAATTCTTAAATTGCAGAAAACAAGCGTCCCTCCCTTCCCCTCCCTCCCCCATGGATTCACCGAGGCCAGGGCGAAGATTCACACTCGGTACTGGGGGAGCAATGTGAGCTGTTAGTAATCGTAATGATTCATGGTGGTGGTGGGGGGAGACACAGGACTGGGGAGCTACAGTACTCACGCCCTGCGAGCCCAGAGAACCCCTCAGGAATTCAGCAGCCACCACCTGTACTTTTCTTTAAACCGGCTCCTGCCTCTACTTACTTTTTTGGGGGGGGGCGGATGGGGGGAACTAGGAATTTCCATGCCATCCACAGGGATGGAAAGGAGAGATGGAAATCTCTGGATTTTTTCTCTCTCTCTAAGTTCCCAGGAACACACATCCATCGAGGAGGGGGAGTGGGGGGTGCCAGGGGAGGTTCCCCCTCCCGGATGCACCCCCACCACGGTGCAGCCCCAGCGAAGTTAACGTGAAATCTGGTTTGGGTGCAAACCCTGAGGTCATCGGTTGACCCCCTTTCCGCTCGGGTCCCCCAACTCTACATTGCTCGGACCTCTCCTCTACCGCCCAAACCTGACCCTGACAAAGGCGCGCTGGGGCGCGGGCCACCCCACGCGCCCCGGCTCGGGCACGCTGGAGGAAGATTTTTTTTTTTTAAATTTTTTTCAGAAAATGGAAAGAGGCTGCCGGGTGACTGGGGGTTTTGCACTTGACTTCCTATCCCGAGGACTGGAAGGGCCGTGGGAAGTTCACCACGAATCTATCCCAAGGCGCAAAAAGTAAGAGATTTAACCCTTTGCACCCAAGAAGGACACCCCAGGAGGGCGGAAGGTGTGCGACGCAAGCGAGATCCAGAGCAGGATCGGGACTCCCCCAAATTGAGCTCACCCCTCGGGCGATGGCTCCCGTCCAGGTGGGCCCGTCCCCCCCCCCACGACCACCTCCTCCCGCCCCCCTTCCCCCCCCCCACTCCGGCGCGGCGCTACCTCCAGGCTCTCCAGCCGGTCCTTGAGCGTCTGCAGCGAGCGGCCGAGCTGCTCGACGACGTGGCCGGGGTCCCGCGGCAGGTCGCCCATGGTGTCCTTGCCCGAGCCCCGCGCCCGGCCGCCCGCCAGCCCCTCGCAGCGCGCCAGCTTGCCCGTCAGCTCGCGGATGGCCTCGCGCTGGGCGCCCAGCGTCTCCTTCTGCTGCACCACCGTCTCCCTCAGCTGCAGCACGGCCGCCCGCAGCTCCTCCTCGGGGCTCAGCGCGCCGCCCTGCATGGGCATCGCGGGCAGAGGGCAGCCGAGCCCCGTCGCCTCCGGGGGCAGCGCGGTGCACACGAAGCGGCTGCCGGGCACCGGGTGGTCCTGCGCCCCGGTGACCACGACCAGCGCCGCGCCGGCGGCCAGCAGCGCCCACATCTCGCCGCCTCTGGGCTCACCGCAGCCCGGATGGACGCCGTCTGGGTACCGTCGGGGCGCGCGGAGACGAGGGCACCGCGGGAACGAGCGCCGCCCTCGGCCGCTCAGCAGCTCCGTCCGCTCCGCGCGGCGCACTGGACAAGGCTCGGCCCGCGCGCCCTTTCTTAAGCGGAGGGGGCGTGGCCTGAGGCAGGTGGGGCGCGCGCCGAGAGCTGTGATTGGTCCGTCCCGGCGCGCGTCACGCGGAGGGCGTGGCGGGGGCGTTTCTCACGGCTCTGGGGCCGCTGGGCGGGCGCGTGGGTTGGAGCCTGAGACACGAGCACTGGGGCGGCCGAGGCGCCCCGAAAGGGAGGGTTGGGGTGCAAACCTGCCGTTCTGCCCTGGGAAGCGTTGCCCTGAGGTACCTGCAGAGTGGCTGAGGACTTCCGGCACGGGAACCCCACTTTCCAAAGAAGAGCCACCACCCCCGGCGGGATTCGAACCCGGGTCGCCGGAACGAGCCACCCCCGCGCGGGTTCGTCATTTCTGGAGGCGGGAGGGAGCCGCAGCATGGATGCACAGCCCTGATCGCCCACGTGGGTCCTCCTATCCCTGGTCCCAGAGCACGGGAGAGAATGTGCTAGTCCAAGCTCTCTCTTCACTCCTCCCCACCCACCCCCCGCCCCAATTCCAGCCGAAAGTGGGGGGCCGGTCACGTGGCCGCCCCTCCCACAACTGACCTTTATGCCAAGACCCCCTGAGCAACCCCCTGTGCGCTGACCTTGTTGGTGAGGGTCCCATGATGCCCACCTCCCCAGCTGGAGACCTCTGTCCTCAGATTCTTGGGAAGAGCAGATCATATACAGAAACACACACCTTCCCCCCAAAAAAATAATAATAATAAAGGGGGGAGCAGAATGGTTACAAAACCTCAACTGTAGTTTGCAAACAAGTTGAGAGTGATTTGATGCCTAGTTGAACTGGTTTGCTGTACATTAAAAGAGAAAAAGAAAGAAAGAAAAGGAACTTTTTCTTCTTTTTTCTTTTTTCCCCCCTCCCTTTCTCGCCTCAGTTTTTAAAGAAATCTTGTTGCAAGGTCATTAATCACATTATTCATTCTAACCAGAAACAAATGGATTTGTCATTTGGGCCTTGGAAGCTGAGGGTTGATTCTGAAAACAAATTGTATCAAAATAAATGAAATTATTATGATAATATAAAATAGGCTGCAGTGATTAATCTCTGGAAACCAAATCTGACCTGCTTTGCACTTCAAACAATAGCTTCCGTTATGTAAATAAGTTGGGAGGTTTTCAAGGACACTGTGGCTCAATTCTATGAAAAGTTCTATTCAGGAAAATAGCTTCAAGGGTAAAAACTAGATCCGGGGAAACCTGGACCTACACCCTGTTCGCAGCAGAGGAAGAGTGATTCAGTTCAGGTAAGACTAAACCTTAAGAGGAAACGCATCTAGGAGGGGAGTGGGTAGTGAAGTAGGGTCTTTGCTGGCTTCTATCACCAAGAAATAGGCGGGGTGCGGGGAGAATGCTGGGGCTTGAGCTCAGGGCTTGTATGTTGTCCTTTTGTTGTTTTGCTCAAGGCTGGTTCTCCACTTCTGGATATTTGGAGAAAAAGAGTCTCATTGACTTACCCTGCCCAGGCTGGCTTCTAACCACCATCCTCAGATCTCAGTCTCCTGAGCAGCTAGGATTACAGGTGTGAGTCACCAGAGCTGGGCTAATAAATTCATTTTCCTTTGTCCTTCTTACTCTGATTCCCTGAAGATGCCAAAAGCTCAAATAAACCCACACAGACACAAATAGCAATCATGAAAGCAACACCATCTAGAAACACTTTATAAAATGTTACCATTGTGTGGAACACTAAACCCAGACCTGTTCAGAATGATCCATATCCGATATCACTTTTCTTAATTTCCACTTACAGAGCAGACATTCTTTTACTGCCACATCTAAGGAGGCTCCTAATTGTACAGGGCACTACATTATTGTTATTCCTTTTAGCCCCAAATGCCCTTTCTAGACAGACTAATGATTCCTATTTGTAACTACTTGAAAAAGAGGCTTGTTCTTTTAATAATTAAATAAAAGCAAATGTATTTCCAGAATTCTAATTTCCTCCTGGAACAAAGAAGACAGTGTACAAAAAGACATAAAAATAGCATCGATCCCCAAATAATTACTCTTAGATTTCATTAACAAGAGGTTTCAATATATGAAAGCACCAAAATCCGGGTTCTGGTGGCTCACCTCAAGCCTGTCATCCTCACTTCTCAGAAGGCTGAAATAGGGGGATCATGGTTCCAAGCCAGCCCAGACAACAGAGTCCATGAGACTCTGATTTCCAATTAACCACCAAAAAGCCAGAAGTGGAGTTGTAGCTCGAGTGCTATTATGCTAGTTTTGAGTGAAAAAGCTCAGAGGCAGCACCCAGGCTCTGAGTTCAAGCCCCAGGGCTGGCACCAAAACAAAAACCAGCATGAAATGACCAGAGCCTAGAATGTACCTGCTAGGTGGTTTTTGAAACCAGTCTTTTCTCAGGACCTGATTTCTTTTCATGGGGAAGAAAGGAAATTAGGCTAGACGTCAGATTCTGTAGCTGCTGTTTCTGGCTTTATTCAAGAGTTTGGTAGTTGGGGAGAGAAAGTTGTGCAAGCATGTGACCAGAGTTTCACAAGTAACTTTTTTTTTTCCTGTGTGTGTTTGGAATCTGGAGTGGACAGACAGGTGGCTGGTGCAGGTGAACCCCACCAGGAGAGACTGCTGGAGCCCTGATGGAAGCCCACCCTGCACAGCATGTTTGATTGACACACAGTCTGGGTCTGACTCACGCTACCCATAAGGCAATTTTCTGTGCGTGGTCCCCAGATTTTCCTCCCCTCGCTGACTCTCATAGTTGTGTGCAATGATTGCACAGCATAGTAACCACCTACTCCGTTCTCCTCCTCCTCCCAGGCCCCAAGTCTGCTGAGCCTTGTGTGGGGCTCAGCCAGGGGCTGGGAGCCTGAGGCGGCCAGGTTACCATCGTTTTTATTGCCCCATCTGCTTGGCTCCCTGGCTCTTCTCACATACATTTTTAGCTTGGCCTTCTGGGAAATGTGCTAATTTCTACCCTGGTGACAGAGGATCTTATCTGAGACTCTATTTTTTTTTCTTCATTTCAATCTCCTTGGCACTTGGGAAGTTGAGATGGGGGTGTGAACTCTAGAACACAAGCAGAGGTACTGTCTTCAGTACTGAATGGTATGTTGGGGGTGGGGGAAGGAGAGGCTGGAGGATCCAAAGGCTGCTCACTAATCTCCTTTTGTACAGATATCAAATTCTAAGACCCTTTCAAGAGCAGATTTTTCAGGCTGGGCACAGTAGCACATACGTGTAATGCCAGCTTACTTGAGGAGGCAGAGGCAGTAGATTGAAGGGTGAATCTGAACCAAAAAAAAAGGGGGTAGAATCCTATCTGAAGTGCTTGCCTAGCATGCACGAAGCCCTGGATTTAATTCCTCATTACCACATACACAGAAAAAGCCAGAAATGATGCCACGGCTCAAGTGGTGGAGCGTTAGCCTTCAGAAACTCGAGGACAGTGCCCAGGCCCTGAGTTGAAGCCCCACAATTGGCCCAAAAATAATAATAATAATAATAATAATAATAATAATAATAATAAAGGGTAGGGGTGTGGCTCAAGTGGTAGAGCACCTGCCTAGCAAGAGGGAGTCCCCAAGTTTGATTCAATATAGATGGACACACACACACACACACACACACACACACACACGCGCACACACACTCCGATGTACAAAGGAAAGAATGAAGCCATTGAAGGAAAACACAGTTATTAGTCTGACATAATCTTGTGCTTAGATTCTGTTCACTGTATCCAAGGATACCTGAGGATAAATTT